>NC_090766.1:2817072-2920185 GCF_036898095.1 Palaemon carinicauda | reverse complement strand
ATGGCACTACCAAAGACTCGAGAACAATGGTTTGCTTTTGGAGTGTCCTTCTCCTAGAAGAGATGCTTACCATAGCTTGAGTCTCTCTTCTTCCCTTACCTAGAGGAAAGTAGCCACTGAACAATTACAGTACAGTAGGTAAACCCTTGAGCAAAGAAGAATTGTTTGGAGAAGGATCATTGAGGATGTTATAGTACTTCCTATACCTGACGAAAGGTAAAGGAAGTAATCGACACAAGATACATCCTCTAAGGAAGTTTTATTTGCAGTTATGTGTGAAATCACTTTATTAATGGACCCTGGCACCTTCTTTGACCAGGGTTGTGGAGCCCAGCAGAACATATTATTATTACTTGCTAAGCTACAACCCAAGTTGGAAAAGCAGGATGCTATAAGCCCAGGGGCCCTAACAGGGAAAATAGCCCAGTGAGGAAAGGAACAGGGAAAAAAAATACTTTAAGAACAGTGACATTGAAATAAATATTATCTATATAAACTATAAAACTTAACAAAACAAGAGGAATAGAAATGAGATAGAATAGTGGGCCCGAGTGTACCCTCAAGCAAGAGAACTCTAACCCAAGACAGTGGAAGACCATGGTGCAGAGTCTATGGCACTACCCAAGACTAAAGAACAATGGTTTGACTTTAGAGTGACCTCCTAGAAGATCTGCTTAACATAACTAAAGAGTCTCTTCTACCCTTACCAAGAGGAAAGTAGCTACTGACAATTACAGTGCAGTAGTTAAGCCATGTCTCCCATGAGTTCATTAACCTTCCTAATGCAGGACAAGACCTGGATAAAGGAATAATCTGACTCCCCTTACTTGGTAGCTGGAGCTTTGGGGCTAGCTGGTGGAAGCAGCCCACTTTTGGAGTTATCTGAATCCTTAGCTAGAGAAACTTCAAACTCAAAGCTAACACCTGTAAGAGCCTGCATTGGGTCTGGATCATGTGCCCCAGCACGAGATCGAGGCCTGGAAGGAGAATCCTGTGTCGAAGGAAGAGACAAGTTAGCCACTACATCCTGAATCATCTTCCGCCGAGCAGGATCATCTACTATTTTCGATGACCAGTTCTTGTGAAGTTTTCAAATCCTTACCCCCTTGAGGCTTTGAGGAGGCGGCGGCTAAAACCCTAACAGTCCCTTTCTGAGGAGCCTCCGCAGGTTAAGCAGCCTGCGGGTGTTAAACAAAAACAAAAACAGACTCAGGGGGCAAAATGATCGAGGCAGTGTCGGCTGTCTCAATAGGTGATAGTCGATACATGTCAACAAACAAGATCTTGATCCCCTGCTCAACCTTGGATGAAGGGCATATCCCACAGGAGGCATAACCTGGCTCTGTCTCCTTCACTTTTTTGTCACCTTCACTGGGATAACCCCCAGCTTTTCCCTCATGGGATCAGGCTTTGCATGGTCAGCCTTTGCATCTAGACATATCTGATATCAACACATGAGAACCAGTAACTTTTGATTGATTGATTGATTTAAAGTTTTCGGGCATCCTGACATCTGAGGTCATTGACGCCGGTAACATTTATGTATACAAAAATAAAAAAAAATAAAAGAAAATAAAAAATTAAAGAGTATTCAATCAAAATCATAAAAGTTGAATGTCATAAAAGTTAAATATTTTTCAGAAGACCTGCTTCTGAAATAAATCTAAAAATGCCACTTGCATGGTAGGACACATCATTTCCAAGAATCTTGGCAAGGATGAACCTGCCACCCTCACCTCGAGCCTCCAACAAATATCTATTCCTTAAGTTGTTATAATTAGGGCATTCGGTCAACAAATGCCTTACTGTTAGAGGTACTAAACAGTCGTCACAAAACGGTTGCTGTTGGCCCTTTAGCAGAAACTCGTGTGTCAACCGAGTGTGACCAATACGGAGACGACAAAGAGACGTCTCCCATTTTCGGGGCATCATATTATACCTCCAAGGAGATATGTCATTTGTTATCTCTCGCATTTTATTGCCATCTTGACTATCCCAGTGCTGTTGCCATTTATTGCAAACCAATTTCTTGATGTCAGGTAAGAAATCATTACAGGGAATGGGATACCTTCTTGGCAGCAACTCGGATGCAGCTTCCTTAGCCAGTGAATCTGCCTTCTCATTCCCGGACACACCTACATGTGCTGGAACCCAACAAAATTGAACTGTTATACCTCTCCGTCCAATAATGAAGAGCCATTCTAAAATCTTTAAAACTAGAGGGTTATTAGAATTAAAAACTTCCATAGCTTGAAGGACACTCCTTGCATCACTAAAAATTGTAAAATTACCCTCCTTCTCCAACGCTATTTTCTCAATAGCGGTTAATATGCCATACAGTTCGGCAGTAAATATGGAAGCGGTCAGAGGAAGTGCACCTCTACAATTAAAACCATTACTATGTACTCCAAATCCAACGCCAGCATCAAATTTGGAGCCATCAGTATAGATAAAAGTTGATCCTCTATGTTCTTTAACATGTTCATTAAAAAGAGACCTGGCTTCTAGGTCTGACATATTCTTCTTATCTCCAATAAAATATTTACAAAAAGATATCTCTGGTAACTTCCATGGAGGCGTTGATGATACCTTGAATGGAAGTACCTTATTTCTAATTATATCCAGACTATTTAATAATCGTTTCACCCGAAAGCCATAAGGTTGAGGAGATTTTGGGTGCAACTCAAAGTATGATGCGTGTCTTACATGGCTTGCAGTCTGAAAGGCTAGAGGGTTAGGGAGTCTTTGCAATCTAAACCAATACCGAAGAATGGAAGACATTCGGTAAAGGTCTAGAGGTAACTCTCCAGCATCAACAAGGAGACTTGGGATAGGCGACGTTTTAAAAGCTTCAGTAGACAATCTAATACCTGCATGATGTATCGAGTCTAATATTTTTAACCGGCTTGGGGTGGCTGAAGAATATACCTCACAACCATAAACTAATTTTGGAAAAAATCAAGGCCTTGTATAATTTTAAAACAGTATTGCGGTCTGCCCCCCATGATGTATGGGACAATACTTTTAAGATATTCAGAGCTTCAACACATTTAGCTTTTAATGCTTTTAAGTGAGAAACCCATGTAAGCATACAATCAAATATCAAACCTAAAGTCAAGAACTTAAATCCATTCATGTCAGCCCACTGGATAATTTTATCAATAGAGAGTTGGATTTTTCTCTCAACCATTGCCATTCTAGTGCCAGCAAATGATATTGAGAGATCATCCACAAATAATGTTGAGAGAACATCCTGGGGAATGGCTGAGGATATCCCATTAATTGCTAGTGCAAAAAGGGTTACACTCAGCACACTACCCTGAGGAACTCCTTCTTCCTGGCACTTACTCTCTGATAGAGTTTCCCCCACTCTCACTTGAAAAACTCTACGTGAAAGAAATGCCTGAATAAATAGTGGCAGCTCTCCTCTCAATCCCAATTCATGAATGGTTTTAAGAATACCATATCTCCATATGGTATCATATGCCTTTTCAAGGTCAAAAAATACTGTAACATGGTGCTGTTTGGAAGCAAAGCCTTCACAAATAGAAGACTCAAGTCGTATCAACATATCGGTCGTCGAGCGCATTTTTCGGAGTCCACATTGAATCGGTGATAAAATACCTCTCTTTTCAAGGTACCATATCAGCCTTGCATTGACCATCTTCTCATTGATTTTACATAAACAAGATGTCAATACAATAGGACGATAGTTTGCTGCTAAAAACTTGTCTTTACCGGGTTTTAAAAAAGCTAAAATAATGGCTAGTTCCCAAACACTTGGGTAACTATGATCATGCCATATTCTATTAATAATGCTTAAAATAAATAGCTTTGTATTAAAATGTACATGTTTAATCATTGCATATGGAATTCCATCGGGTCCAGGGGCTGTATCTTTGCAATGAGCAAGTGCGGAATCAAATTCTCTTTCAGTGAAAGGAGAATTATACGACTCTTCCCTTCTTGTTGCAAAATTTAAAATTTTCTTTTCTTCAGTGCTCCTATACTGGTGACCAGGGGCTCCTTCACACTTGCTGGATACATTTGAAAAATGATTAGCCAGGGCATTGCTAACTTCATTTGCTTCAGTTACATACTGGCCATTCACCCTCAACACTGGTGGTGGGTTGGGGGTGAATTTACCAGCTATCTTTTTTACTTTCCTCCACACAGAAGATGGTGGTGTTCTACTGTTAATGGAGGAAACATAAGACATCCATGACTGGCGCCTTGCTTCTTTCATGGCACGACGGAACTGTGCTCTACATTTCTTGTACATAATTAAATTCTCATCAGTTCTGCGTCTACGCAATCGTGTTAGAGATCTTCTTGTGGCTCTGTGGAGTGCAGTTAGTTCTAAAGACCACCACGGGACTGGTCGTCGTTTGAATAACCCTGTTGTTTTGAGAATTGAATTGACTCCTGCTGTATGAAGAGTTCCATTCAGTAGGTCTATGGCATCATCAACACTTTCAAACTGTTCTGCTCTCCCTTCGATTTCACTTAGGTCAGAAAATTTAACCCAGTCTGCCTTGTCTAGATTCCAACGTGGCGATCTTTGCAAAGGTGGACCCTTGTTGGTGTTTATAATGATTGGTGCATGATCACTAGTATGCCAATCATCTAATGTCCTCCAATCAAAATCAAGAAGGCAGTTAGAGCTTGCAATTGAAAGGTCAATGCATGACAAAGTACCTGTCTTAACATGGAAGTGTGTGGGCTCTCCTGTATTAAGGAGTCCCACATCCTCATTCTCCACAATTGATGAGATAATATTGCCCCTTGTGTTGGCCAAAACATCACCCCATAAAGGATGTCTACCATTCATATCTCCCAGTAAGAGAAAAGGTTGAGGGAGTTGTTGAATGACCTCTGCTAAATCATCATATAAAATATTATCATTTGGAGGTAAGTACAGAGAGCATATTGTATATTTTCTCCCTATATCAATTTGTACAACAACTGCCTGCAGGGTTGTACGTATAGATATAGGTATTTGGGGAACATCTCGACGAATGTACACGAGACTTCCACCATGGCTCCCTACTCCGTGATCATAAGGTGTCCTATAACTAATATATTCGCGAGGACAAGGGGTATTAGCATCAAGCTTGCTCTCCTGGAGACATACAATTATGGGGGAATGCTCGTGAATTAAGAGCTTAAGTTCTTCATATTTGGCCCTCAAACCCCAACAATTCCATTGCAAAATGGATGAAAAAACTATGTATTATTTTCTGGAAGACATCTTTGATGAGGTCTTCCCATCGACAGTTTTTGATTTGACAATATTTTCTGTAGGCTTTTTAAGTTTGGGTCTTGATAAATTAGGTTTTATATTAGCCTTTTCAGTGTTGTTGTTACCTAATTCTTGTGGGGGATGGTGGACCTCCACTTGAATTTTTGATTGATTCAAGAAGTTTTCCTGTTGATCTGAAATATCAACAGGCAAAACATCATATCTATTTGATGTCATAACTTTGGTGTTTTTAATGGATGGGGGTGAGAGAGATGGAGGTCTCTCTCTTTTCCTATTGACAGGTGGTGATTTATTAGGTTTTGAGGTTTTCCCCACTACAGGCGCACCTGATAATTCTGTTTCATGTGGAACCTCCATCAAATCAGGCAAAGATATAGCCTGAGAGAGGTTAGTATTATCCTTTGTAGTGGGGGACAAGGTTTACTAGAGGTGAGAAAGGTCTTACGTGATATTCTTACCTTATCCTCTAGAATTCTACCAGAAGATGGCAAATTTCTTTTCTGGGGAATAGAGGCAGTATTAGGTGGGTTGGATGTCTCCTGCCTCATTTTTTCTCCCGATTTCAATACTTTTGCATAACTTGCTGATTTACTCAATAGTCTCTTGGCATGCCCCACACTTATGTGTTCGATACTGGATTTATTGAGAGCAGCCTCTTCCAATTTATATTGCTGGCAGTTCCTATCCGTAGATTTGTGATTCAAATTGCAGTTTATACAATTGGCCTCTAGTGTACAGTCTCCATGGTAAACCTTAGAGCATGTACTACACATTTTATCATTCTTACATACTTTAGATGGATGCCCATATTCAAAGCAATTAAAACATTGCAGCGGCTTCTGCTTAAAAGTTCGCACTTTAATTCGTTCATTCTCTATGTAAATGTGGAAAGGCACATCAGCATCCTGGAAAGTCAGGATAACCATTGACGTTCCAGGGACTTTATGCACTTTCCACACAGTTAAAGGACACATGGCCAATATCTCCTCTTCTGTGAATTCATATAAGTCTCTATTAAAAGCTACTCCCCTTCCATAACTGAAGTTTAGATGGGGTTTCACATCCAGCTTTATGTCTTCGTTATCTGTATTTAAATTGGAAAGTATAACCGATTGAGTTTCTGATTTGGCACTTATTAGGAAACTGTTCTTTCCAAACCGAGATATATCTCCTGGTGCGATAGTACCTACTTTCTTTTGAAGAAATTTACATATTTTGAAATAATTTCCGGTACTCCCTTTTGATTGAGCAACAAGCCACTTTGGTGGTTTTGGCTTTCTCTGGGAAGGTACAACTACCTCTATACTTTGATCAATCCAATCTGCAGGCCTATATACATCCAGATTCTTAGGTACCCGATCGCAAAGAGCACCCTTGAAATTCAAATTACTGATTTTAATATTTATGATATCATTGATAGCTTTGAATGCTTCATCATGGTTATCAAATGATATCCATGAATCCCATTTGTCACCTTCAAGCCTCATTCTAATTTCCCTGATGTGACCATAACATTGAAATAATTTATATAGAACATCGTAATTGGTTTCAATGGGGATCTGAGTGACGTGAAGGATTCGCAAATTCTCCATGTCACCCAAATTACTTTGTTTTTGAACATAAGTAGCATGGTCCTTTAGAGTTTCCGGGTCGTCAACAGAGGGGTTAGTTTTTGGAGTAGAAGCAAGCCGGGTTATCCACCTCTTATCGGAGGATTTCAGTCCTCCTATCCCATGTGGTCTAACACGAGAAGAGGCTTCAGCGGGGACCAGTCCTCTATTAGAGAGGGGCTGCCTCTCTTAAGGTGGGCGTACACTGGTCAGTGGGGGTAGTTAGCCCCTCCCACCGACGACTCCAATGCCTAGCGTCACCCATTACCCGCAAATATGGGCGACTTAAAACCGGATCATTGGAGCCCGACTCTTAACAGACTTAGTCTGCACCCAATGGGGTCTGCCAGAGGGTGATGGCGTCTAAATTTGTACAGGTTGAGATGGTATGACATCCATCCCACCCTGCGCCAAATCCAAAGCAGCAGTCAAAACCTAAGTCGTACAAGCTAAAGTCGTCAACAAGTTCATGCCCAAGAGGAAGAGATGGGAGAAAATAAGAAGTAATCAAAAGAACGGAGAGAAACTGCTGACTAATTTAGTTGGATCAACAGTTGGGCACCGAGGTCCAGTGGGGAAGTAGTTCCCATTGTTCATTAGAGCCCAACTGGTAGTCCCTGAACCCCCCATCCTCATCAAGGCTTCAGCATCTGGGGGGCCAGTAACTTTTGAGGTGCAGTTGGCACTGGTACCGACGAAGACATGACAAGGACATGAGGAACAGTTAGAGCATTAAAGTTGATAGTTGTGCTCCTACGCCTTGGATTCAAGGGAACACTAGAGCTCCCTGAAGACCTGGACACTGTCAGAGGGATATTAATGGGTCCTAAAGACCTTTCTGATGATTATGCCATCACGGGACTGGCCATAGCTTGCATGACAGCTTTCACGAGCTCTTTGAACCAGGGCGTGTCTCTCACAAACGAGGGGATGGCTGACTGAGCTCGTGTGCTGGATGGTCATGAGACCAATCTTTTCCAGGCGAACAAACAACTGATCATGCATACATCAAAATGAAGCATGCTGGTGGGCAAAAGAACCGAGCCCTAGCAGTGGCGGAAAAGTGCATAAACATGTCGCGAGGGATAGACACGAGACTTTGACCTGCACACACTAACGCTTGCACAACCGCTATTGACGTGTATAGTTAGCTGGCGAGTCTGAGCTACCAGTGTTGGCGTACAAACATCAGTAAAAGCCCTTGCAGAGGGTTTGCAAGAAACCTGTACTTTACGCTCGTTCAGGAAAAAACTAGCGTGGTCGGGTGGTGATGGGCAAAGTAAAATTGGTTTGGTAGGCAACATTTGCTGGTTCTGCAAAAACGTTACTAGACCAAACATCCAGAACTCACAAAGGAACAGTCACCCAGGGCACGAGCCTAGAAGGCTGCTCGCCTGCAAGATTCAACAAGACTAGTGCCCGAAGGGCATGGTAGAAGGCGTCTCTAGCCTAGGGGAGCTTTCGGATATGATCACCAGAAGGAGCGAAAAGCCTAGCTCCAGAGAGCTAGCGCGAGTTGTTAAGGACTCATGCACTTGCTTACAAGCTACTGAAGTTAAGGACAACTCAAGTGAGTAGACCTCTCATGCTGGCAAGAGCATCCACAGAAGGACCCAAAAAGGACCAACACGCTCGAAAGAATTAAGTTCAGAAGGAACCTCAGGATGAGCAAACTCAGTATGAGACGACTCCCCATGCACACTCACCCTGAATAGTGAATGTGCTAGGCTGCAACTCAGGAAAGAACAAACCTGCAGAACCTCAGGTGGAAGAGGAGTTGCTGAAGACGTCTTTGCTAGAGGCACGAGACAGACTGGAACGAACTCCCCTCCAGTGCCTTGGGGGAGAGGCTAAGACCAACCCCTGTGGAGGTAGCAGTGCAATCTTGCTGTGCCCCTAGAGTCATTACCTCCAAAAGGGAGGCAACAATTGACGCAGAGCTTGACTCCCTTCAGGGGAAAGCGACGGAATCTTCCTGACAAGAAAGTTGCCTGGGGGTTAAATGGACAATGCTCTTTCCACATCACTCCCGAGGGAGCCGAACAGGAAGAGGCCAGGTGGGAAAGTACTAGCAATAGAAATAAGAAATTGCGATTTCTTTGACTTGAAGGATGACAACATCCTACAACTAATGAACCTGGAAGGATGGTCACTCTCAACATACGCAAGGAAAAGCCTTCGTGCAGGAGTGTCATCTGCATACAGGACAAAGGAAGTAAGGATCGATCTTCTTTGCCAACATAAAGGTACCACAAGAGTGGCCAGATATGCCAGTACAAACCAGCATGCTCGTTTCGGTTGAGAGGAGATCCCAGGTACCTCCTAAGAAAGTAGTTCGAGGTAAGTCTCCGTGTTGGAACAAATATAGCTTAAGTCTCTGACTTCTGGCAGAATTTATTTGAAAATCGCGGCAACCGCCTTGTGGTGGTTGTGCGGTTAGGTGGTTAACAACCCTTACAGGGTGGTACCTGGAATCATTCCCATTTTCTGTTCCTCAGATTATCTTTGCCCGACCTGTCTCCTGAGGGGAGGTGGGTGGGCTTTAAAATATATATATAACTGCCAGGTAAGTATTCATAAAACTTTGTTTTATCATAAAAAGTCTATTTCTATGAGTAGTACTTACCTGGCAGTTTTATATATATATATATATATATATATATATATATATATATATATATATATATATATATATATATATGTATATGTATATATATATATATATATATATATATATATATGTATATGTATATATATATATATATATATATATATATATATATATATATATATATATATATATATATATATATATATATATAGCTGATTCATACATTTGGAGGAGGGAAACAGACAGTAAACATAGTTGGGGAAACAACAAAAGAGTTGTAGGAGAAAAAACACCTTGATTCCTTACCTGCTAAGGTAGCTGATTTCAAAGGTTATTGCCTCTAGAGTCTCTTTCCCTTAGGAGTGTTCAGCCAGGAGTAGACCTGCTATGCTGCAAACAACTCAATCGAGTCTGTCAAAGGGGTAAGACCAACAACTTGACTAGACTTCAGAAACTACCTTCGCCCCATAAAATAAAAACCTGCAACCTTACTAAAACTAACCACCTAACCTTGCAGAAATAGATATAAACTATCTATCTGGATTGAGGGAACCGTACCACAAGACGAGGTCCTCAGACAACCATATAAACACAAACCTTCATACATACATACAAACTAGGGTTGAGTGGGGGTAGTAACTCCTTTGCCTAATACAGAAGCCGCAGCTACGTAAGGGCCCAAGGTATAACACTTGTCATAGTGTACTTTCGCCTCTCTGAGGTAATGAGAAGCGAAGACAGAGTTGCTCCTCCAGAACGTTGCGTCCATGATTTGCCTAACTGACATATTTTTCTGATATGCCAGTGAGGTAGCAATGGCTCTCACTTCGTGAGTCCGTACTTTCAACAGGGTGAAGTGTTCTTCCTCACATAAGAGGTGGGCTTCCCTAATAGTTTCCCTCAGGAAAAAGGACAAAGCATTCTTTGACAGGGGTTTTTGAGGATCCTTCACTGAACCCCATAACGAGTTGGATGCACCCCTCACGTTCTTAGTGTGGGCCAAATAAGCCTTGAGAGCCCTAACTGGGCAGAGGAGTCTTTCCTGCTCCTGACCCACTAGGTTCGTGAGGTTAGGGACCTCAAACATCCTAGGCCAGGGTTTCGAAGGGTTCTCGTTCTTGGCGAGAAAGTTGAACCTTAAGGCACAAACCGCTCCAATTTGATTGAAGCCTACCCGCTTCTCAATCGCCTGGACCTCGCTGACCCTTTGGGCAGTCGCTAGAGTCATAAGGAAGAGGGTTTTCTTTATTACATCTCGAAGAGAGGCTTGCGAGATAGGTTCAAATTTCTTGGAGCACAGAAACTTAAAAACCACATCCAGGTTCCAAGATAGGGGTCTTAATTGTACCTGTTTCGTCGTCTCAAAAGACCTAATGAGGTCCTGCAAATCTTTATCTTGAGACAACTCTAGGTCTCTATGCCTAAAGACGGTTGAGAGCATACTCCTGTATCCTTTGATGGTAGATACAGCCAGCTTAGCATCCTGTCTGAGGTACAATAAAAAGTCTGCAATCTGGCTGAGAGAGGTAGTGATCGAGGAAATCTTGTGCCGCCTGCACCAAGCTCTAAAGGTCTCCCACTTAGACTGGTAAACTCTTTGTGACGAGATCCTCCTTGCTCTGGCATTAGCTTTCGCCGCTTGTGCTGAAAAGCCTCGAGATCTAACAAGCTTCTCGACAGTCTGAAGGCAGTCGGTTTGCGAGCAAGGGGATTTTGATGATATCTCTCGAAGTGGGGGTGTCTGAGAAGATCTGGACTTGCCGGGAGTATTCTTGAGAAGTCCATCAGCATGCCCACCACTTCCGTGAACCATTGCAGGCCAGAATGGAGCTACTAGGATCATTCGTCCCGAATCGAGGAGAGCGAACTTTCTGACGACCAGATTGATGATTTTGAACGGGGAAACGCATACATGTCCATCCCCGTCCAATCCATCAAGAAGGCATCCACTGCTACCGCTTCCTCGTCCAAAACTAGGGAGCAGTAGTTGGGGATCCTCTTGTTCAAGTTGGAGGCGAAAAGGTCTATTACAGGTCTGCCCCACAACTTCCAGAGGCTCTGACAGACATGCGGGTTGAGAGTCCACTCTGTGGGAAGAACTTGTCCCTTCCTGCTGAGCATGTCTGCCCTGATGTTCCTTTGCCCTTGAACACACCTCGTCAACAGCTGAGTCCTGTTCTCGCTCACCCAAAGGAGAAGCTCTCTCGCTGTTCTGAACAGAGAGAGGGAGTGAGTTCCCCCTTGTTTCCTGATGTACGCGAGAGCTGTGGTGTTGTCTGAATTGATCTCCACAGTCTTCCCTGACACCGAGGTTCCGAAGGCCTTTAGCCCCAACAGAATTGCCATCAACTCCTTCCTCTTGATAAGCCAACTGACCTCACTTCTTTCCCAAACGCCTGAGACCTCTTTGTTCCCTAGTGTTGCTCCCCAGCCTGACTCTGACGCGTCTGAGAATAACACAAGGTCGGGGTTCTTATTGTACAAGGAGATCCCTTCTCCTAACAGAGCTGGGTCCAGCCACCACATCAAAAGGTCCTTGATCTCTGTCGGAATGAGAAAAGAAAAGAGTCCTCCTGGGTCTTCCTGTTCCATACTTTTGCGAGGAAGTGTTGCAGAGGTCTTAGGTGCAGTCTCCCCAACGAGACAAACTGCTCTAGGGAGGATAGAGTTCCCAGCAAACTCATCCACTCCTTTGCTGAGCATTCCTGCTTCTTTAAAAATCCTCTGACTTTCTCTAGGCACCTGGTCTGCCTTTCCTGGGAGGGAGAAGCCCAAAAAAGAACTGAATTCAGAACTATCCCCAAATAGAGAATAGTCTGATTCGGTTTGGTCTGAGACTTCTCCCTGTTGATGATGAGCCCCAGGTCCTGAGTCATCGTATACGTCTTCTGTAGGTCCTCCAGACATTTTTTTTTCGACTGTGATCGGATCAGCTAGTCGTCAAGATAGAAGGATACCCTTATCCCCTCCTGATGTAACCAGCCTGCCATGTTCGCTATTAGCCTGGTGAAAACTTGAGGAGCCGTGCTGAGAGCAAAGCAAAGTGCCCTGAACTGAAAACACTTGCCCTGAATCACATATCTCAGATATTTCCTTGAAGCCGGATGAATGGGGACGTGAAAATAAGCGTCCTGCAGGTCGAGAGATACCATCCAGTCGCCTGGACGAACTGCAGCCAGCACGGACTGAGTCGTCTCCATGGAGAAATTTGTTTTCTCCACGAAGGCGTTCAGAGAGCTGACATCTAGGACTGGTCTCCATCCACCCGAGTTCTTGGGAACCAGAAATAGGCGATTGTAAAAGCCTGGGGAGGTAAGGTCCCGAACTGGCTCTATTGCTCCCTTGACCAACATCTGGTCGACTAGCTCCAGAAGAGCCTCTTGTTTCCCTGCTTTGGCGTACTGAGCCACTAAGGCTAGGGGAGTGTCTGAGAGAGGAGGCTTCTTTAAAAAGGGGATCTTGTAACCTTCCTTGATGATCGAGAGGGACCAGTTTTCCGCCCCTCTTCTCTTCCAAGACTGCCAAAAAAGTGACATTCTTGCCCCTACTGTTGTCTGGAGGACATCCATCTCATTTCTTGGATCGGGGCCTAAACGAACCTCTGCTGGTCCTTGGTCCTGACTCTTGTCTTCTCCCCCTGAAATCCGCTCTCGAGGAAGCCCTACTCCGAAAGGGCTGCTGTAACTTTCTCTCTTCCTTCTTCAGAGGAGCAGGAGTGACAGGCAAAGGCTTCCTAGCAGACCGAGATAAAAGGTCCTGAGTAGCCTTTTGTGCCAGAGAAAGGGAGATATCACTGACCAGATTTGATTTGATTTGATTGATTGAAAGTTTTCTGGCATCCTGACATCTAAGGTCATTGACGCCGATAGCATTTACTATATATGAAAAATAAAAGAGAATTCAATTAAAACCATAAAAATTAAGAGGTAATTACAATAGTTAAATAGTTTTCAGAAGACCTGCTTCTGAAATAAATCTAAAAATTCCGCTCGCATAGTAGGACACATCATGTCCAAGAATCTTGGCAAGGATGAACCTGCCATCCTTACCTCGAGCCTCAAACAGATATCTATTTCTTAAGTTAGTAAAATTAGGGCAGTCAGTCAACAAATGCCTCACTGTTAAAGGTACTAAACAGTCCTCGCAATACGGTTGGTGTTGGCCCTTCAGCAGAAACTCATGTGTGACCAATACGGAGACGACAAAGAGTCGTCTCCCATTTTAGGGGTATCATGTTATACCTCCAAGGTGATATGACATTTGTTACTTCCCTCATTTTATTGCCATCTTGACTATCCAAGTGCTGTTGCCATTTATCACACACCAATTTCTTGATGTCAGGTAAGAAATCATTACAGGGAATGGGATACCTCCTTGGTAGCAACTCGGATGCCGCATTCTTCGCCAGTAAATCTGCCTTCTCATTCCCAGACACACCTACATGCTGGAACCCAACAAAATCGAACTGTTATACCTCTCCGTCCAATAATAAAAAGCCATTCTAAAATCTTTAAAACTAGAGGGTTACTAGAATTAAAAACTTGTAAAGCTTGAAGGACACTCCTTGCATCACTAAAAATGGTAAAATTACCCTCCTTTTCCAACGCTATTTTCTCAATAGCGGTTAATATGCCATACAGTTCGGCAGTAAATATGGAGGCTGTTAGAGAAAGTGCACCTCTACAATTAAAATCATTACTATGTTCTCCAAATCCAACGCCAGCATCAGATTTGGAGCCATCAGTATATATAAAAGTCGATCCCCTATGTTCTTTAACATGTTCCATAAAAAGAGACCTGGATTCTAAGTCAGTCATATTCTTCTTAACTCCAATAAAGTTTCTACAAAAAGATATGTCAGGTAATTTCCATGGAGGCGTTGATGATACCTTGAATGGAAGCACCTTAATTCTAATTATATCCAGATTGTTTAATAATTGTTTAACCCGAAACCCAAAAGGTTGAGGAGATTTTGGGTGCAACTCAAAGGAGGTTGAATGCCTTACAAGGCTTGCAGTCTGAAAGGCTAGAGTGTTAGGGAGTCTTTGCAATCTAAACCAATACCGAATAATAGAGGACATTCAGTAAAGGTCTAGAGGCAACTCCACAGCATCAACAAGGAGACTTGTAATAGGGGAGGTTCTAAAGGCTCCTGTGGACAATCTTACACAGTACTAGCATGATGTATAGAATCTAATATTTTTAACCGGATTAGGGTTGCTGAGGAGTATATTTCACAACCATAACTAATTTTGGAAAATATCAAGGCCTTGTATAATTTTAAAATTGTATTGCAGTCTGCCCCCCATTATGTATGGGACAATACTTTTAAAAGATTCATAGCTTCAAGACATTTAGCTTTTAGTGCTTTTAAGTGAGAAACCCATGTAAGCCTACAATCAAATATCAACCCTAAAAATTTAGCTTCACTTGCACATGGGATCCGCTGACCTTTGATGTATATATCCGGGTCTGGATGTATTCCCCGGATACAACAGAAATGGACAATTGTAGTTTTACTTGTCGAGAACTTAAATCCATTCATATCGGCCCAATGGATAATTTTATCAATAGAGAGTTGCATTTTTCTCTCAACCATTGCCATTCTAGTCCCAGCAAATGATATGGAGAGATCATCCACAAATAATGTTGCGAGAACATCCCGGGGAATGACTGAGGATATCCCATTAATTGCTAATGCAAAAAGGGTTACACTTAGCACACTCCCCTGAAGAACTCCTTCTTCCTGGCATTTACTCTGTAAAACTCTATGTGAAAGAAATGATTGAATGAATAGTGGTAGCTCTCCTCTTAATCCTAACTCATGGATTCTTTTAAGTATACCGTATCTCCATGTGGTATCATATGCCTTTTCAAGATCAAAAAAGACTGTTACATGGTGCTGTTTGGAAGCGAACGCTTCACAAATGGAGGACTCAAGTTGTATCAGCACATCAGTCGTTGAGTGCATTTTTCTGAATCCACATTGAATGGGTGATAAAATACCCTTCTTTTCAAGATACCACATCAGTCTTACATTGACCATCTTTTCCATGATTTTGCACAAACAAGATGTCAATGCAATTGGCCTATAATTTGCTGCTAAAAGCTTGTCCTTACTGGATTTTAAAAAGGCTAGAATAATGGCTAGTTCCCAAACATTTGGATAACTATGATCATGCCATATTCTATTAAAAATGCTTAAAATAAATAACTTTGTATTAAAATGTACGTGTTTAATCATTGCATATGGAATTCCATCGGGTCCAGGGGCTGTATCGTTACACGTAGCAAGAGCAGAATCAAATTCTCTTTCAGTAAAAGGAGAATTGTATGACTCGTGCTTTCTTGTTGCAAAATTTAAAACTTTCTTTTCTTCAATGCTCCTATACTGGTGACCAGGAGCTGCTTCACACTTGCACGATACATTTGAAAAATGGTCAGCCAGGGCATTGTTAACTTTGGTTGCTCCAGTCATATACTGGCCATTTACCTTTAACACTGGTGGTGGGTTTTGGGTGAATTTGCCTGCTATCTTTTTGACTTTCCTCCACACAGATGAAGTTGGTGTTCTACTGTTAATGGAGGAAACAAATGACATCCAAGACTGGCGCCTAGCTTCTTTCATGGCACGACGGAACTGTGCTCTACATTTCTTGTATATGACTAAATTCTGCTCAGTACGGCGCATGCGCAATCGGGTTAAAGACTTTCTTGTGGCTCTGTGCAGGGCAGTTAGTTCAGATGACCACCAGGGGACTGGTCGTCGTCTGAATATCCCTGTTGTTTTGGGAATGGAATTTACTACTGCTGTATGAAGAGTTCCATTGAGTAAGTCTATGGCATCATCAACACTTTCAAACTGTTCTGCATTTCCTTCCATTTCACTTAGCTCTCCAAATCTATCCCAGTCCGCCTTATCAAAATTCCATCGAGGCAATCTCCGTAAAAGTGGACCATTGTTGGTGTTTATAATGATTGGTGCATGATCACTAGTATGCCAATCATCTAATGTTCTTCAATTAAAATCGAGAAGACAGTTAGAGCTTGCAACTGATAGGTCAATGCCGGACAAGGTACCTGTCTGTATATGAAAATGTGTGGGCTCTCCTGTATTGAGGAGTCCGACATCTTCATTCTCCAAAATTGACGATATAATATTACCCCTTGCATTAGCCAAAACATCACCCCATAAAGGATGTCTACTATTAAGATCTCCTAGTAAGAGAAAGGGTTGTGGGAGTTGTTTAATCACTTCTAATATATTATCATATGAGATGTTATCATTTGGAGGCAAGTAAAGAGAACAGATTGTGTATTTTCTCCCTATATCAATCTGTACAGCCACTGCCTGCAGAGGGGTACAGATAGACAAAGATATTTGGGGAACATCTCGACGAACGTATATAAGACTTCCCCCATGGCTCCCTGCTCGTTGATCATATGGTGTCCTATAGCTAACATACTCTCGAGGACGAGGAGTATTAGCATCGAGCTTGCTTTCTTGTAGACATACTGTTATAGGGGAGTGCTCATGTATGAGGAGCTTAAGTTGTTCATATTTTGCCCTTTAACCCTGGCAATTCCATTGCAGAATGGAGGAAAAAACTATGGTTTATTTTTTGGAAGACACCTTAGATGAAGTCTTCCTATTGGCAATATTTGATCTAACAATATTTCCCGGAGGTAACTCTAGAGAGGACCTTGATATAGTGGGTTTTGTGTTTCTCTTTTTCTTTGTATCCTTTTGATCTAATTGTTGAGGAGGATGGTGGACCTCAACTTGAATTTCTGATTGGTTCAATTTACCTTCTAGTTGATCAGAAACATCAGCAGACAAGATATCATATTTATTTGAAGTCGTGACTTTAATGTTTCTTATGGTAGGAGGCGAGAGAGATGGAGGTCTCTCTCTTTTTCGATTAAAAGGTTGTGATCTGTCAGGTTTTTGCACCTTCCCCACTACAGGTTCACCTGGTAAATTGGTTTCAAGTGGAACCTCCATCAGATCAGGCAAGGACACGGCCTGTGAGAGGTTTGTACTATTGTTTAAAATCGGAGTAGTTGGCTTTTGAATAATTTTCAGATCTTTAAGTATCCGTTTTGATTTTTCTACAATTTCTGGATATAGATTTTCGATGGGACTTTCAACCTCTTTAACTACTTTCATTTGTTTCTTTATCTTGGAAGTAGAGATATAATTTTCGTTTGTGTGGTTTGGGAAGTTTTTCTTCAGAACCATTGAAAAAGGTTGCCCTGGTCTTATTTGCTTTTCAAGAGCTCTTTACAAGCCTCTTTAAAAGTAACCCTTTCCATGGTCCTAAAGGCCTGAATTTATTTTTCAAAAATAAACTTTACACAGCTTTTAGATGTAGCTGGGTGTGCTTCCCCACAATGTATGCAATTAGGGTTTTCTATGCATACTCCATGACTACTTTTTCCCACAGTTGGCACAAACAGCTGGCTTATTGTTTAGTTTTTCTTACATTTCTGGCTTAAATAGCCATACATTTGGCAATGATAACATCGCAATGGTGAAGGGATATATGGTTTTACCTTCAAAGATAGCCAACCAGCTTTTATAACATTTGGTAATCGGCATTGATCAAATGTTATAATCAGAGTAGCAAGAGATACATTGTTCTCCAACTCTCTTTCTCATTCTGACTACTTTAACTACTCCTTGATTTTTCAGTTCATCCTCAATTTCTTTTTCCTCTATATCCAACAATTCTGGAGCATATATCACACCTCTACTCTGGTTGAAAGTAGGGTGCGAAACGCATTTTACGCTAAGACCATTCAATGTTGTAAGAGTTTTTAACCTTTCACCTTGTAATGGGGACAGTGTCTCTATCAAGAGACTTCCATTTCCCTGGGGTAGAATTTTTGGCTGCCCTCCACATAAAGTAACTATTTCCCTATTAGCTTTAAAAACATTTATACGCTCATTTCTTCCGTTTTCAAATTCAAAGATAAAAATCTTTTCATAATTCACTACTTCATAGTGACCAGGTAATACTTCTACTTTTCTATATCTTTCTGTACTGTCATCATTTTTCACTCTCTCTCTCTTCTTCTCTAGCGTTTTATTATTCACATGACGTGAATAAGGTTCCAACGTTACAATGTTAGAACCCGAGTTGGAGCTGTCTGTACTGAGGTCCATGTTTGTATTTTCCAGGTCGTCAACAGAAGTGTGGGTTTTTTTGTTATGAGCAAGCCGGGTTATCCACCTCTTATCGGAGGATGTCAGTCCTCCTATCCCATGTGGCCCAACACGAGAAGAGGCTTCAGCGGGGACCAGTCCTCTATTAGAGAGGGGCCGCTTCTCTTAAGGTGGGTGTACACTGGTCAGTGGGGGTATTTAGCCCTCCCACCGTCGACTCCAATGCCTAGCGTCACCCATTACCCGCAAATATGGGTGACTTAAAACCGGATCACTGGAGCCCGACTCTTAATAGACTTGGTCTGCACCCAATGGGGTCTGCCAGAGGGTGATGGCGTTAAATTGGCACAGGTTGAGATGGAATGCAGTCCATCCCACATTGTGCCAAATCCAAAGCAGCATCCAAAGTATAATCGAATATGCCAAAGTCGTATGCCAAAGTCGTCAACAATATCGAGCCCAAAAGGAAGAGATGGGAGAAAAAAGAAATAATCAAAAGTAAAAGAGAAAGTGCTGACTGATTTAGTTGGATCGACAGCTGGGCACCGAGGTCCAGTGGGAAGTAGTTCCCACTGTTCATTAGAGCTCAGCTGCTAATCCCTAAGCCCCCCATCCTCATCAAGGCTTCAGCATCTGGGGGGTCTCTGACCAGAGCTTCGGGAAAGAGATGGTGTGACAGAGGAGCGTAAAGCAGTTCCGACTTCTGAGCAACCGTCACCAACCTAGAGGTGAAGGAGCACAACAGGGCCCTCTTCTTCAAGACCCCTGCTGAGAAAAGGGAAGCCAACTCATTAGCCCCATCCCTTAAGAGCTTTGTCCATGCAGGACATGATACTCGTCAGATCCTTTGTGCCATCCAGAAGTTCTGTCTTCCTGGCCAGAGTCCCAAGAGACCAGTCTAGGAAGCTAAAAACCTCGAAAACCCTGAAAATTCCCTTGACGAGGTGATCGAGTTCCGACATGGACCACATCTCCTTGGCAGAGTTCAGAGGGTGTCTTCTTGCAGAGTCCACAAGACCCGAGAAGTCTCCTTGGGAGGAGGCAGGCACTCCTAGACCCAAAGGTTCCCCCGTCTCATACCACATACCAGCCTTGGAAGCGATTTGAGATGGAGGGAAAGAAAAGGTGATCTTGACCGCTTGCCTCCGCTCCTTCATCCAATCAGCCACCTTAGCGAGCGCTTTCCTGGCAGAAATTGAAAGCTTCATCTTGATGAAGGCCGAATGCTTCGTAGCCTTCTTCCTGGTGAATTTTGACTGAGGAGAACGAGGCGCTGAAGGTTTGAATTCTTCCCCATAGAGTTCCAAAAGGGAGCGAGACAGAACTTTATAGTCGCTGGCAGAGTCGGTAGGTTTTTCTTCCTCTTCCGATACATCATCGAAGTCCTGATCAGGGTCTACATCTTGAAGAAGGGGGCTGCAAGCAGCCTAGCACTGAGAGCTGCTTGCGTCCTGGGCCGAGCGTAGGTGTCGTCCTGGCGCCTGGAGAAGGAAGCGTCCTGGCGTCGAGCGCTGTTATCGTCCTGCTGGCAAGAAGAGGTATCGTCCAGATGACGAGAAGCGGTATCGTCCTGATAAGGCAGGCTGCATTCGTCCTGATAATGCAGGCTGCATTCGTCCTGCTGCCTGAAACGGGAGGCGGAATCGTCCTGGCGCCGAGGGTGAGAGGCAGTATCGTCCTAGCGCCGAGAGCGAGAGGAAATAACGTCCTGGCGTCGAGCCGATGAAGAGGGTGTGCGTTGTCGTATGGCCGATGAAGTGCGCAGAGGTTTCTTTGGAGAGAAGCTACGTATCCTCTCAGAAGACGATCTCTTAACTGGCAAAGAGACATCCTTACGTCTGTCGGACTGGGAAGGAGGGCGGCTGAAAGCTTGCACTAACGATGAAAGCTGTTCCTGCATAACAGCCATGAAAGCTTTAGCAACTTCTGCTGGTTCTCGCAGTTCCGAAGGAGGCAGCTGTTTGGGAGCGCTAGCAGTAGAAGCAGGAAGTTTAGCAGGTTTAACTGGGCTAAGGACTCTCTGTTTCGTCCTCTTAACAGGAACAACATCGAAGTCGTCCTCAGAAGGTTCAGGTTCTCGGCTACTCGAACCGGGAGAGGGAGAGCAAGACTGCACATCCCGGTCCCACCTTCTCTTTGTCGGTCTTGATTCGTATTGCCACTTGCATCTGGGAGAAGGATCAGGTGAAGACACAGACGTATCCGACACGCGTTTTCTACGGCGGTCAAGAGCAGCCTGGGAGGTCGCAACGGGACTGTCTAAGGCAACGACTGACCGAGGATAAGCACCTCTCACCGCCTTTTGGCTTTCAACGTACCTTCTCCCTTGGTCCTGGGAGCTTGGTAGAGGTCTAGACCTAGGGGTATGACAGGTTCGATCAGCCGCCACCTCCACTGCACTTTCACAAGCACTAACATCACTTTCACCCTTACCTTTAAAGGCCGCAAGTTGTACTTTAATGGCCTCCAACTCAGCAGCTATCCTGGCATACCGAGGGTCATCCGCAGTCGCAGATCCTGAAGAAGGGGCAGGAGTTACTACCTTCAGGGAAGGAACAACTTCCAAAGAGGTAACAATTTAAGGGTCAATAGATAAATCTAAACTACCTTCACTAGCAGACTTTGACTTTGATTTAGCTCTCCTAACTCTATCGAGTTCTAGTTAGCACACATAGCGCTTCATAGCTAACCAATCATCTTCATTTAAACCCTTGCACCTATTATTTAGTGCACATTCAAACTCCCTGCAACCCATACAAATTCTGTGAGGGTCAAACACACTTTCGGTAACCTCACCTTGCATACATCACTCGCACATACAGTACACGAATATGAAGTTTTTCACTCATGATAAACAAAGCAAAAAATATGACAAATTCGAAGATAATTTGTATTTTTCCTAACCATACAAACCTTAGCTATTTACAGAGGGTTACCTTTTAGCGCAGCTGAAATGGCGAGCCATTAGAATTTAACGAGGGTGTATTACCCCCGCGCTAGTTAGCGGGGGGGGGTAGGGGAGTGGTAGCTAGCTACCCCTCCCCCCCCTCACACACAGATGAATGCTCACTTTCACTTAGAGGTAGGACTTGTCTTGGGGGACAGGGCTGGCGGGCAAATATGTGTAAATAGCTAAGGTTTGTATGGTTAGGAAAAATACAAATTATCTTCGAATTTGTCATTTGTTCCGTAACCGAAATACAAACCATGCTATTTACAGAGGGTGACTTACCCCTTAGGTAGGGTGGAAAGTCCCCAGCCATACTGGCTTTGGCTTTACCCGGGGACTCAGAATCCGAGTGAGTCGCACTTGAGAAAAGGAGTCCCTGCACCTCACAAGTTCCTTGCTCCGCAAGGAACCATGTGGCCTACGTAAGCTTGTGTGTGAAGGAAGAAGTGTGACCCGTCCTAGGCAGCTGACCTGGAGTTCCAGAAGGAACTCTGGGTTAGGACGTTCCCAATACCACCTCATCAGGGTATGGGGGACGCGACAGTATTGACTCAATACTCTGAACACAAGGAAGCATGGTTTACCTGCAGAGGTTCGAGGTCAGCTATGCAGAGACCAGGATGCTGCTTCCCCGTAGAGGGGATGATGAAGAAAGAAGTAAGGGCCAGACATACTTCTTTCGTTCATGCAGACTAAAACCTGATAACAATGCCCTCAACCTTCTGCTACCTGTCCAAAAAGGAGCCTGAGGTTAGACCAGCTGTTGTGTAGCCACCACAGAGCGATAGAAAACGTATCGAGACTCCTGTGGGTCACGCCCTGCAGGAAGCGGGCTGCGAAGGTCATTAGACGCTTCCAGACTCCAGCTTGTAGCACCTGCGTCACAGAGTAGTATTACTCGAAGGCGAGGGACGTTGCGATGTATCCAACATCGTGCTGTAGGGCGACGTGACGGGGGAGGGTCTGGAGACAGGTCGAGATGAATGTCCTTGAGTCCGGGCTGAAGAGGTATACTGGTGACTCTCCCCCATGTCCTCCTTGTGCTCCCAAATCGGCTGCAACTGAGGACAAACTGCAGCTGTTCCCAGCGCTAACCTCTCGATTCCTTTACTGGCAAGAAAGAGAAGGTCTTGGGACATCAGATACAGAATGGAGACTCGAAATCTTGAATGAATCGGACCGAAGGGCCGGGACCCCCAGATTCTGAGTCTAGCCAACAACTCAGGAGCGAGCCTGAATGTTGCCTTCCCCTCTTCCTTAGAAAGGGGGGAGTCGTAAGAGACCAAGAAGATTGCTTACACACTGGCCGTGGCCAGAGTGAGCAGGAGACCCAAGGCAGAATAAAATCCGAGGCCTGTCGTAAAGGGTCTTGAGAAGATCTCTTAAAGGACTAAAAGTCCGAGCCATGCTCCAAGTTGGAGGTCTTTCTCCGACTAGGACAGGGACGATCGTAGCTTCGCAAGAGCGAGGATAGATCCAGCGGGCAGGAAAAAGTTATTCCTTTAAGCCTGAAGGTCAGGGAAAGACTGAGCGACAGGCTTCATTGCCGAGAGCGGAAAGGAGTTTCCTCCCGCCGAAAGGCAATAAGACCGTTATTGCTGGAGAAGAGGCCTCAAGGGAAGAGGTATACCTCCCACGGCACCAACCACAGAAGACTCTTCACTTTGCCTGGGAGACCCCTGTGGATGACTATCGCAGATGACGCGACCTCCGTACCGCGACTGTAGCGGGTTGTCTCTTCTTGAGGAGGAGGCGTAGTGTCTCCAGGCATGAAGCCGAAGCGACGCCCCGGTTCGGGAGAGATGTCGCAGTGTGGTTGCTTGAGTAGTCTGCGCCGTGGGAGAAGCTCTCCCGGGAGTTCCGTCAGGGAAAGCAGAGGGTCCAGAAACCGTTCTGCGCATAGTCCCAGTGGAGCTCTCCCATTGAAAGATTGACAGCCAACCTGGTCTTGTTGAGACCCATTGTCCACAGACAAAAAGGAGGGAAGACGCAGGCGTCGAAGTTGTCCCACCATCACCGGAATGCATCTTGCCAGAGTCTCGGGGTCTGAGACTGGGGGGAAGAATAGCGGAAGCTTGAGGTTCCAAGCTGTCGCGATCAGATCCCCCAGACCAGTACTTGCTGGTTACCCAAGGTCAAAGACCCCCAGGTACACTCTCTCTACGAGGCTCTGCTCGGATAGTCGGAGAGAACATTCCCCTGCCTGGAATGAGAGAGCCGATGGTGGTATTGAGAGAATCTCAATCATCCCGGTATCTCTACTGCAAGATGTGAAGGTGTGAAAATGCGTCCCCTGCTGGTTAGAATACGCCAGAATCATGAAGTCGACGCGAACGGGGCGACTCGGCAGGAGCTGTAGGATCTGTAGAGGGGCCAGACTAAGGCCCCTAAGCCTGCCTGAATGATGGAGAGGTATCCTTCAGGTCTTGACCATAGGCCTGGACCGGAACATGCCCCCCCTTTTCCTTTGACGAGTCCGAGAACAGCATCAAGAATGTGGGGAAAGGACGAGAATATCCACTACCATCAAGAGGCTCCATAGGTCAACACCCATTGCAGGTCTAATAGTTCCGCTGGTCCCATAGGGGCCAGGAAGTCCGGTTAAACATTGCCTGAAGCCACCAGAACTTAGATCGCCCCACATGGAACTTATCCTGAGGCGACCGTTCGGACTATAGACGGGTCAATGAGGAAAGGAGAACTAGGAAACGTTCCAAGGTAGGGCTGAAAGCTCTGCTTGACTGAGAACAGGTACTGCGACTCTCCTCAGTCTTGCCACAGTCAACCGAAAGGAAGGCTCGGAGGATGTGGTAACAGAATCTGGCGTCCCCAGGTGGTCACCCATCCAAGTACCGACGTTGCTTAACCTCGCTGGACGGACGAGAAGCGGGGTTTCCAACGTGGTAAGGCCGTTGACTCAATATCATGGCCAGATACTCCAGAGTTTGAGGCAGAGGAAGAGAAGGCTCCAAGCAAAATACCATGAGCCCACACTCATGGTAAGCATCCGGAAGCTTGTCCCGGCGCTGAAGAAGGTCGAACCCGAGCCTACCGGAGTTGACCGGCCCTCCAAACAGCAGAGGAGGCGGAAGCCTGCACCTGAGCGGCCAAGAGGAAGGCAGGGAGAGTTCTCTGGGGAAACAAACCTGCAATGCCACGGCGGAATAGCCACACTGCATCATAAGCAGGAATACTTACAGTCTAGGCTGAATTCGACGAGCACCCTGGAAGATGGATGGAATGGAAACTGAAAGTACCCGTCCTTCCGATCCAGGGTTTAAGGAGTCCTGTCGCCTCGTTACCAGTGTGATTGATTCTGCTGGTCTACGCTGGCCGAAGTTTGTTCGACAAACTTGATCAGGGCTGAGAGGTCGACTATGGACATCCCCTCTCAGATCCTTCCTTACAAGAAAGGATCGACTGAGGAGGCCGGGGGTGAAGCCGTCGATGATCCTAAGGAAGACCTTCGTCTAAGGTATAGATCATTCTGCCCAACCGGGCAACTCTGCTGACGCTATGGCATAGAGGTTCAGAGACACTGAATTCGCTGACAGAGACGGCAGGCGCGATATCCTTGGCTGATCACAGAGATTGTGCGGGAATGGGCATCGGGAAGCTGTCATTCGGATGAGTAACCTTAAGCATCCTCCCAGCGAAAAAACCTGCAATCCTAGAGTTCGTGAACTCCTTTTAGGACTATGCCCCCCCGGGGGAGTCTCCCGTGCCATCTGTTCCTGACAGGAGGAACCTGCAATTGGACACCTTGTCCCAGTTGTCGTAGCCGATAACTTAGGCCGACGTGGTTGAAAGAAAAGGGCGCTGGAGCCCTGCAGAGTCTGGAAGAAAGCGCCTTGGAGGAGTGAAAACGGAAGTCGATTTCCTCCGCACAGCCGCTGTCTAAGTCTCTGTCCTTGGGCACAAACAAACTCTTCTCAAGGATGGAAGGGTGTCGTCGACCTCCACAGATGAGACACCCGAAGGAAGCCCTCAGTCAGCGCGTCCAGATGGTACAACATCGAGCTTGTCCGCAAGTTAGATACTTAACGACGAAAGGCCAAAGTGCCTGAGCTCGAGAGGAGGAAAGTACCCATGATCTTCCTGTAGCTTCCTTGAACCAAACCTCGGGCCGTAACCAAGGGGGGAAAGGACCTGGTAAGCCCCCAGAGGAAGGGGTAAGCAGTCACCCCTTGTCCGATGGAGAAATCTCGAACGGAAAGCCCCCGCCAAAAATCCTTCCAGGGAATGACGGGGAAGGGCTAACCCAGGTTCAGGAAAGAGGAGTGTTGCTCAGATCTCCCTTAAGTTTCTCCTATTCTTGCAAGTGCCATGCTCTGCGTTTACGGGGTGAGGCCGTGTTCTGGAAATACGCTCCAGAAGAACTCGCCAGGCTGGCCATGCTGCGAAAACCCCATTGGGAATCGTGGTCGCAATCGCCCTGGAGCTCGCGCGACGGTAATTCAAAGATTTTCGCGTGGGCGAACGTGGAAGCGCCCATGCGCGGTAACGCAAACGAAGGTGAGCGAAGGAGCGCAGAAGGAGGGCGAGCGTGGTAGGAAGGGCGAGAGCTGGTGGTCGGCGAGCGATAACCCATAGACGAGCAATGGATACTGCAAGAAATAAGCCGACGTTTGTGCGAAGAAACACTGTAGGTTCGCGCGACGGAACACCATCCGTCCGCGCGACGGAACACCATCCGTCCGCGCGATGGAAAACCGTTGGTTCGCGCGTGGGCGAACATTGGAGAGCATGGGCGCGGACGCGCATGAGCGTAGACGTGCAGGCACGTAGGCGTGTGGGCGCGCAGGCGAATGGTCGCGCGGGCGCACAGCCGAGCGGTCGCGCGGGCGAGCGGTCGTGAGGGTGGGCAGGTGGATGAGCGCGAGTCCGAGGCGGCTAACGCAAGCGTTAGCGCGATGGCGAGGAAGACCGCTGGCGATATGGATCAACAAGCGATCGGTGGTGAGCTGGTGAGCGCTAACGCGCAGGTTGGCGATGGCGCGTTGTGTTATGCCGACGCGATGGTCGAGCAGCATGCGCAGGTGAGCGATCATGCGTTGGCGAGCAGTATGCGAAGGTGAGCGATCGCGAGCAGCATGTGCAGGAGGGCGATCGCGCGATGGTGATCAGCATGCGCAGGGTCGCGCGATGGTGATCAGCATGCCAGGGTCGCACGATGGCGAGCAGCATCCGCAGTTGAGGGTCGAGCGATGGCGAGCAGCATCCGCAGGGTAGACGATAGCGCGATGGTGATCAGCATGCGCAGGGTCGCGCGATGGCGATCAGCATCCGCAGGTGTGCGGTCGCGCGATGGCGATCAGCATCCGCAGTTGAGGGTCGCGCGATGGCGATCAGCATCCGCAGTTGAGGGTCGCGCGATGGCGATCAGCATCCGCAGTTGAGGGTCGCGCGATGGCGATCAGCATCCGCAGTTGAGGGTCGCGCGATGGCGATCAGCATCCGCAGTTGAGGGTCGCGCGATGGCGATCAGCATCCGCAGTTGAGGGTCGCGCGATGGCGATCAGCATCCGCAGTTGAGGGTCGCGCGATGGCGATCAGCATCCGCAGTTGAGGGTCGCGCGATGGCGATCAGCATCCGCAGTTGAGGGTCGCGCGATGGCGATCAGCATCCGCAGTTGAGGGTCGCGCGATGGCGATCAGCATCCGCAGTTGAGGGTCGCGCGATGGCGATCAGCATCCGCAGTTGAGGGTCGCGCGATGGCGATCAGCATCCGCAGTTGAGGGTCGCGCGATGGCGATCAGCATCCGCAGTTGAGGGTCGCGCGATGGCGATCAGCATCCGCAGTTGAGGGTCGCGCGATGGCGATCAGCATCCGCAGTTGAGGGTCGCGCGATGGCGATCAGCATCCGCAGTTGAGGGTCGCGCGAGGACGATCAGCATCCGCAGTTGAGGGTCGCGCGATGGCGATCAGCATGCGCAGGTGAGCTAGTAGCTGGCGAACCATGTTCCTTCAGAAGTGTTGGAGAACGTTGGCGTGCCGGCTGTAACACACGCGGGCGATCCGGAGATCGCCGAGAGACAGGTGATCGCTGGCGAGCTGATGATCGCTGGCGAGCCGATGATCGCTGGCGAGCTGATGATCGCTGACGAGCAGAAGGCTACGCGTGGAAGCCTGCGCATAGAAGAAGAGTCCTTGACCCCGACCTGAACCGAAGTTCTAGATCGCGAGGGCGAACGTGGGCGCGTAACAGGAACCAACAGGAACAGCAGGGATGATCATCATGAAAGCACTGACGAACAGGAGAGCGCTGATGAGCAGAAGAGCGCCTGTGCGCTAACACTGAGCAGGAGCAGGAGAGAACACAGCAGAAGGGCGCGCAGGGAAACCCTGACACGCAAGGGAAGAACCCCCGTGGGAGGCAACCCTTTGCCCCGAAGGGATCTTTGTCCGCCGGGAGACTGATGTCCGTCGGAAGACCGCTGTCCGTCGGGAAGACCGTTGCCCGTTGGAAGACGAGATCAGACTGCTGTCCATCTGCACCAAGAAGGAAGATCGAGAAAAAGGAGTTGTAGGCTGCAAACGGAGATTCAAAAAGGCGCCTCAAGCACCCTTATAGGGAGATGAGAGGCCCTTACGACAAGGCGGACGGTGGGCCTTACGGCGAGGGAGGCCAACAGCAACAGAAGAAACCTCCGAAGAGGAGTCTCTATGAGTGTACTCTCTCGCGAACGAAAGAGAAACACTTCGTAGAAGAGACTGGTCAGCCAGTGACCTAAAAGGAGCAATCCTCCGAAGAGGAGCTCCTGCAGTTGCCCAGCCCCTTGAGCGAAACTGCAGGTGTGACCGCTCAGCACCAAGAGAATAGTCGCACGAAAAAAAGGCAAGAGAAGAACCCCCAAAAAGGGGAAAAACTCAAGCCTGGACAGGAAAAACTTCCCTCGGAAGGAAAGTTACCCGCCCAAGGAGGCAAGCCTCCTGAGAGTTCTAAAATGAACTGGAGAGCTGTCCGTCGTCACGGGAGTACTTCCAGTAGAAGGAGACACGCCCCTGACGAAAATACAAGGGGGGAGGCAGCAACAGCCGAATCCCCAGGACTCAACAAGACAGCTCACACCGTTGCCATATTACAGAAACGAACTAGATCGGTAACTGTAAAAAAATAAAACAAATAATATTAGTACACATTCATTCCCCCGGGAAGGCTCCGAAGAGGAATCCCGAGGGAAAGGAAACAAGAATTACACAACAGGCACGTGCCCTCACAACCACTTACACTCACGGAAGGAGAGCTGTAACCAAAACAGAATTATAACAATTATAATTATGTAACTATGTAATTATGTAACTTAAAAATGAATGAACACTAGAGAAAGAACGAAAACCCCGAAAGGAATCTTTCTACAAGCTGAAAAACAAAAAAAACAACTACAATTAGATTCATAACTAATTGAGACAAACGTACGGCGTAGCAACCCCCCCACACGGAAAGGAAGCTACAAGGGCATAGTAACACGTAGTAAAAGGGTGAACGACCTCAAGAGAGAGAGAGAGAGAAAGACATAAGTCAAACTCGATCGCCACCCATAAAATTACGCCGTGGTGGCCTAACTGCCGAGGACTCCACGTAGATATCGTACACTACACACACAACTCTGAAAAGGAAACTTACTTATTTCTATACTCAAATATATATACAAACATGAAAACATGTTTACATATATACTGAGTAAATGAAAAGTAAGCGATTAAGTAAAGACAAAACAAACAATGGCTGCCAAGAGAGGACCAAGACAGAGACGTCTGTCACAGTCCGAGCCAAAAGTGAAAGAGCATTCATCTGTGTGTGAGGGGGGGCAGGGGTAGCTAGCTACCACTCCCCTAACCCCCCGCTAACTAGCGCGGGGGTAATACACCCTCGTTAAATTCTAATGGCTCGCCATTTCAGCTGCGCTAAAAGGTAACCCTCTGTAAATAGCGTGGTTTGTATTTCGGTTACGGAACAATAATAATAACAAAACACGATTGCCAAATCCCAAAACAGTGTACTTCACCAAACGAAGTCAAAACAGCGATGTAGGGAAAGCGATTCGAAAAACTCTTAATGCCGGACCAACGATGTTGTCGATCCGGCCGGCAGAAATAATCTGAGGAACAGAAAACGGGAATGATTCCAGGTACCACCCTGTAAGCGTTGTTAACCACCTAACCGCACAACCACCACAAAGCGGTTGCCGCGATTTTTTAATAAATTCTGCCAGAAGTCAGAGACTTAAGCTATAAATATATAACTGCCAGGTAAGTACTATTCATAAAAAGGTAAAGTTGATACAGTCAATGGATTTGGCAAGTATTCCAGGAGAGACGAGAACATCTGTAGCCAAATCAAAAGTGAGGGTAGTCACTAGATGAGTGTGTGAGCGGGGTTGTTGGTAAATCCCCCCCGCTAACTAGCGGAGGGTCGTTGAAACTTCTCGTGAAAGTTTTTATGGCTAAACAAGCTCATTACTAAATCATTCTCTTCAGTAAAGAAAGGTTTGTATTGTAAAAGAACAAACTAACTAACGTTAGCTTTATTTGACCTAACATTGTAAAGATTAAAAGTGAATCAAGCCCTAGGTAAAAGTTGTTAGTTTTTATAAAAAAAAATTCATGGCTTCCAAAAATAAACACACTTTGATAATCTTGAGATAATCTGATACTATAGTTGTAAAAATATGACAAATTCGGAGATAATTTGTATTTTTCCTAACCATACAAACCTTAGCTATTTACATGGGGTATTACTTTCGGCGTAGCTGAATGACGAGCCATTAGATTTTAACGAGGGTTAACTACCCCCTCGCTAGTTAGCAAGGGGGTAGGGGAGGGGTAGCTAGCTACCCCTCCCCCCTCACACACCGGTGAACTGATTCACTTCACTTAGAGGTAGGACTTCATGGGGGACAGGGCTGGCGGCCAAGTATGTGTAAATAGCTAAGGTTTGTATGGCTAGGAAAAATACAAATTATCTCCGAATTTGTCATTTCTTCCATAACCGAAATACAAACCACGCTATTTACATGGGGTGACTTAACCCTTAGGTAGGGCGTTAAGTCCCAGCCTTACTGGCTTTGGCTTTGTCCGGGGACTCAGAATTCGAGTGTGTAGCACTCGAGATAAGGAGTCCTTGCACCTCGCAAGTTCCTTGCTCCGCAAGGAACGTGCGGCCTACATAAGCTTGTGTGTGAAGGAAAAGGTGGGCGGAATATTTTGAAAGTTTGCTGAATGTTGAGGATGATAGGGAGGCAGATATAATTTGCGGTTCCAGGTGTTGAGGTGCCAGTGATGGGAGATGAGAATGAGAGAGAGATTACAATAGAGGAAGTGAGGAGAGCACTAGATGAAACGAGAGTAGGAAAAGCATCGGGTATGGATGGTGTGAAAGCTGAGATGTTGAAGGAAGGGGGTGTGACTGTACTTGAATGGTTGGTGAGATTGTTTAATGTGTGTTTTGTGTTGTCAATGGTACCAGTAGATTGGGTCTGTGCATGTATTGTACCACTATATAAGGGTAAGGGAGATGTGCATGAGTGTTGTAATTCAAGAGGTATTAGTTTGTTGAGTGTAGTTGGAAAAGTGTATGGTAGAATACTGATTAATAGGATTAAGGATAAAACAGAGAATGCAATCTTGGAAGTACAGGGTGGTTTTAGAAGAGGTAGGGGTTGTATGAATCAGATTTTTACAGTTAGGCAGATATGCGAGAAATATTTAGCAAAAGGTAAGGAGGTGTATGTTGCGTTTATGGATCTGGAGAAAGCGTATGATAGAGTTGATAGGGAAGCAATGTGGAATGTGATGAGGTTATATGGAGTTGGTGGAAGGTTGTTGCAAGCAGTGAAAAGTTTCTACACAGGTAGTAAAGCATGTGTTAGAATAGGAAATGAGGTGAGCGATTGGTTTCCGGTGAGAGTGGGGCTGAGACAGGGATGTGTGATGTCGCCGTGGTTGTTTAACTTGTATGTTGATGGAGTGGTGAGAGAGGTGAATGCTCGAGTGCTTGGACGAGGATTAAAACTGATAGACGAGAATGATCATGAATGGGAGGTAAATCAGTTGTTGTTTGCGGATGATACTGTACTGGTAGCAGACACAGAAGAGAAGCTTGACCGACTAGTGACCGAATTTGGAAGGGTGTGTGAGAGAAGGAAGTTGAGAGTTAATGTGGGTAAGAGTAAGGTTATGAGATGTACGAGAAGGGAAGGTGGTGCAAGGTTGAATGTCATGTTGAATGGAGAGTTACTTGAGGAGGTGGATCAGTTTAAGTACTTGGGGTCTGTTGTTGCAGCAAATGGTGGAGTGGAAGCAGATGTACGTCAGAGAGTGAATGAAGGTTGCAAAGTGTTGGGGGCAGTTAAGGGAGTAGTAAAAAATAGAGGATTGGGCATGAATGTAAAGAGAGTTCTATATGAGAAAGTGATTGTACCAACTGTGATGTATGGATCGGAGTTGTGGGGAATGAAAGTGATGGAGAGACAGAAATTGAATGTGTTTGAGATGAAGTGTCTGAGGAGTATGGCTGGTGTATCTCGAGTAGATAGGGTTAGGAACGAAGTGGTGAGGGTGAGAACGGGTGTAAGAAATGAGTTAGCGGCTAGAGTGGATATGAATGTGTTGAGGTGGTTTGGCCATGTTGAGAGAATGGAAAATGGCTGTCTGCTAAAGAAGGTGATGAATGCAAGAGTTGATGGGAGAAGTACAAGAGGAAGGCCAAGGTTTGGGTGGATGGATGGTGTGAAGAAAGCTCTGGGTGATAGGAGGATAGATGTGAGAGAGGCAAGAGAGCGTGCTAGAAATAGGAATGAATGGCGAGCGATTGTGACGCAGTTCCGGTAGGCCCTGCTGCTTCCTCCGGTGCCTTAGATGACCGCGGAGGTAGCAGCAGTAGGGGACTCAGCAGTATGAAGCTTCATCTGTGGTGGAAATGTGGGAGGTTGGGCTGTGGCACCCTAGCAGTACCAGCTGAACTCGGCTGAGTCCCTGGTTAGGCTGGAGGAACGTAGAGAGTAGAGGTCCCCTTTTTGTTTTGTTTCTTGTTGTTGTCGGCTACCCCCCAAAATTGGGGGAAGTGCCTTTGGTATATGTATGTATGTGAAGGAAAGAAGTGTGACTCGTCCTAGGAAGTTGACCTGAAGTCCTTTAGATGGAATTCCAGGCTAGGACGTTCCCAATACCACCTCGTCAGGGTACGGGGGACGCGACAGCATTATTTAATACTAGGAACACAAGGATACATGGTTTACCTGCAGTGGTTTGAGGTCAGCTATGCAGACAAACCAGTATGCTGCTTTCCCCAAGAGAGGGGAGGATGAAGAAAAGAGTAAGGGCCAGGCATACTTTTTCATTCATGCAGACTAAAACCGGGTAACAATGCCCTCAACCTTCTGCTACTTGTCCATTAAGGAGCCTGAGGTTAGACCAGCTGTTGTGCAGCCACCACAGGGCCGATAGAGAACGTATCGAGCCTCCTGTGGATCACGTCCTGCAGGTAGTGGGCTGAGAAGGTCGTTTGACGCTTCTAGACCGCAGCTTGTAGAACCTGCGTCACTGAGAAGTTTCTCTTGAATGCCAGGGACACGATGTCAGAGGCATCGCTACGATGCCTCTGACATCGTGTGCTCTAGGGCGACGTGACGGAGGAGGGTCTGGATTCAGGGAATGGTGGATGACCCTGCGAATCCAAGCTGAGATGGTGTTCTTAGTGACCCTCCCCTTCGTCCTTCCTGTGTTCACAAACAGGGCTTGCACTCGAGGACGAACTGCAGCTGTTCTCTTAAGATAGAGCGTCAGACTCCTTACTGGGCATAGTAGGAGATGGTCTGGGTCATCTGTTACAGAACGGAGACTTGAAATCCTGAAGGAGTCGAACCGTGGGACCGGAACTCCAGGATTTTGAGTCTTAGCAACAGAGGGACAAACCTGAACGTTACCTCCCCCCATCCCCTTGAATGGGCAACGTCGTAAGAGAGACCATGAAGTTCACTAACTCGCTTGACTGAGGCCAGAGCGAGCAGGAGCACCGTCTTCCAAGTCAGGTGACGATCAGAAGCCTGGCGTAATGGTTCGAACGGAAGTCTCTTAAGAGACCTGATGACACGAACCACATTCCATGGAGGTAGTCTCACTTTCGACTGAGGGCAGGTAAGCTCGTAGCTTCGTATGAGTAGAGAAAGTTCCAGTGAGGAGGAAATGTCCAATCCTTTCAGCCTGAAGGCCAGGCATAAGGCTGAGCGATAGCCTTTCACCGCCGAGACCGAAAGGCGCATTTCTTCCCGCAAATACACAAGAAACTCTGCTATTGCTGGAATAGTGGCATCGAGGGGAGAGATACCCCTTCCACGACACCAACCACAGAAGACTCTCCACTTCGCCTGGTAGACCACTGCAGATGACTTTCGCAGGTGTTGAGACATCCTTTCCGCAACTTGTTGCGAAAAGCCTCTCTCTGTGAGGAGATGCTGGATAGTCTCCAGGAGTGAAGCTGAAGCGATGCTACGGCTTTGTGGAAGATGTTGCAGTGTGGTTGCTTGAGTACCTCGTGTTGTGGAGGAAGTTCTCTCACGAGTTCCGTCAGGAGCTGCAGAAGGTCCGGGAACCACTCTGCATGATGCTATAGCGGAGCTATCAAGGTCATTGACAGGTTGACCGATAGTCTGGTCTTGTTGAGCACCCTTCTCATCAGACAGAACGGTGGGAAGGCGTAGACGTCGATGTTGTCCCACCATTGTTGGAAGGCATCTTGCCAGAGTGTCTTGGGGTCCGGGACTGGGGAGCAGTACAGCGGCAGCTTGAAGTTCAAGGCTGTCGTGAACAGGTCCACCGTCGGGGAACCCCACAAAGTCAGGACTTTGCTGGCTACTAGACGATCCAAAGACCACTCGGTACTCACTATCTGCGATGCTCTGCTCAGACTGTCGGCGAGCACATTCCTCTTGGCCGGAATGAAGTGAGCCGATAGTGGAATCGAGTGGACTTCGGTCCATCTCAGTATCTCTACTGCAAGATGGGATAGCTGTTGTGAAAAGGTACCTCCCTGCTTGTTGATGTAAGCCACTACCGTGGTGTTGTCGCTCATCACCACCAAATGACCTGCCAGGATCTGTTGGAACTGTTGAAGTGCCAGATATACGGCCTTCATTTCAAGCAGATTTATGTCGAGGCACTTTTCTGATTCTGACCATAGGCCTGAGATCCTGTGGTTCAGAACGTGGGCTCCCCACCCTTCTTTTGAAGCATCCGAGAACAGCATCAAATCCGGGGGAAGGACGAAAAGATCCACTCCCTTTCGAAGGTTTCCGTCCGTCACCCACCACTGAAGGTCTGTCCGTTCCGCAGGACCCATAGGAACCAGAATGTCCGGGGGAATCGTGGCCTTGATTCCACCGGGACTTGAGCCGCCATTGCAGGGATCTCATCCTGAGGTGGCCGTTTGGAACCAGCCGGGCCAAGAAGGAAAGGTGACCTAAGAGACGTAACCACGATTGGGCTGGAAGCTCTTCTCGACTGAGGAAAGGCTCTGCAACCCTCCTCAGCCTTGCTATCCTGTCGTCTGATGGAAAGGCTTTGTAGAGATTGGTGTCCAATATCATGCCTAAATATACCAGTCGTTGAGATGGAAGCAGAGAAGACTTCTCGAGATTTACCATGATCCCTAGATCTTGGCAAAGTCCCAGAAGCTTGTCTCGGTGTCGAAGAAGGGTCGACTCCGAGTCTACCAGGATCAGCCAGTCGTCCAGATAACGGAGGAGACGGATGCTGATCCTGTGTGCCCACAAAGATATCAGGGTGAACACTCTGGTGAATACCTGGGGTGCTGTGGAGAGACCGAAACACAGCACCTTGAACTGGTAGATCTTGTTGTCTAGGCTGAATCTTAAGTACTTCCTGGAAGACAGATGGATTGGGATTTGGAAGTACGCGTCCTTCAGATCCAGTGTACACATGAAGTCTTGCGGTCTTGCAATATATAAGGTTTTGTGTCTAAGAAAACTTTAATGGTTTGTGTGTATAAAAAAAATAGTTTTATTCATATTGTATTTTTTATTGTATCCCCCAAGTCCTCTTTCCAAAAAATATCTTATGTTACTATTCCTTTCCAGGTATTGACAGCAGCCCCTACACTCAGTAGGGAGTGTAAGGGAAGATTATCTAGCACACTACTGTATGTATATAGAAAAGAGTGAGTACATCCGTCCCTGGAATCCAGTGTATCGCATAACAATCATGAATGTGGTTAATGGCCTGTTACCAGTGTGTTGTGGTCTGTGATGTTGCTCTGTATACATATTACATTGCCTGCGTACTGTAAGACCCATCAAGTGTTTGACTGAATAACACCACAACCAATGTATTATAAGGCCATTGGCGATTGCTCATGTTCGACAGTCAACACAGTAAAGTAATAGATATTTGGTTTCAATGTGCGAAGTAACGGGGAAGAATTTCGCTATGTGAGAGTGTGTCATAAACATTAATAGTTAACAAGAGCTATTGAAATGGCATATCTGGTCAGAGGCCCAAGGAGTGAATTCATGTTAGGCGGGGAATGACTGTGTTAGAGTATTGTTATAGTGGGCCCGCAGAGACCTGGACGACATAGTATGCGGCTGTACTGTTCAGATTTTAGGACTGTTTAAGTGACTTTGCATCCCGATGGTGGACGGGAGATTGATGAGAACTGTATTGATTTAGGGAAAATTGTGGTACTCTATTTTTCACCGTTATATGTTCTTTATAGAGGACTCATTAGATAGTAAGTGTTCAAGTTTATTACTGGTCATTGCCGATGTTATAAAACTATAGTATTGCGGGGTTCTCCTTTAAGCTTAGTTCTGAAGAAATGTTTTTTTGTTTTAGAGGCTATGTTGAGAATCCTAATATTTCTAAGTCTTTCAAATCCTCAGGTTCTGCTGTCATAGTTTTTGTAAGGATTTTGAAGTTCCGTTTTGTAACTGTGTGGTGAGATATCTTGCATGTAGCTTAGTATTTTTTCTCTTGCTGGTACAATATGCAAAAGGGATTTCAATTTTGCCTTTGAATATCTTAATTGATATATTAATGTATTCCTAATAGTTTAATTTTCAAATAAATATTTTTTTTTCTTGTGTTTTTATGAATACAGCATTTCATTCTAGTTCCTTACACCATGGTGTCTTTTCCCCAGCCACTGATTTTTTTAAGCTCTCTTAAGTACAGTAATTTATCATAATTCTTTCCTCCCACACTGTGTTCCGTTATTAATTATAATATTCCCTTTCACCTAATGTTCTTATACCTTTATTTATAAGCCAGCTAGCCCAATGAAAGGTATGATAAAAAGCAAGATTCTAGCTGGGCCCCCTTGCCCAGTATAAATCAAGGGGTGGTGCCCAGAGCTCCGTTCTCTTGACCTGTTACTTAGGTTTTTTGGGTATTCCACCGTTGTATATTTGTTGTGTAGTGAACGTCGGGTTGTGGTCGGCATTCGGCCACTAGGCAGTTTGGGTGCTACCTTTGGCCACAGTCCGCAAACTATTACAGTCTCACTACAAGTCTGACCGTGTCTGCTGTCTCCATGCTGAACGGAGTTTGTTTGACAAACTTGTTCAGAGCTGAGAGGTCGATGACGGGTCTCCAGCCTCCAGACGCCTTCTTTACAAGAAAGAGTCGACTGAAGAAGCCTGGGGAGCCGTCGACGACCTCCTGGAAAGCATCCTTCTTGAGCATGGTCTCGACTTCTGCCCGAAGGGCTAGCCCCTTTACCGATAACGTGGCATAGGAGCTCAACGACACTGGATTCGCTGTCAGGGGAGGAAGAGATGTTATGAACGGGACGCGATATCCCTGACTGATCATGGAGATCGTCCAGGAATCGGCCCCGAGTTGCTGCCACCTGAATGCGCAACTTTGCAGGCACCCCCCCACTGGTGGACATGCAGGGGGATTGCCAATCCTAGCGTTTGCGGCCTCGGCCACTCCCTCTAGGATTCTTGCCTCCTCTGGAGGACTTTCCGCCCTTCTTGTCTTTGACAGGAAAGGGCTGCTGCTTGGACACCTTCGTCTTTGCTGCCGCTGCCGGTTTCGTTGTCTTGGACTGGCGAGGTTGTTGAGGTGCTGGAAGTTTGTAGGGCTTAGATGTAAGAGCCCTTTGGAGAATAGAATCGTGGTTCGATTTCCTCCACCTCTCAGCTGCCTGTTCCACATCCTTGGGCTCAAACAGACTCTTTCCTAGGATGGAAGAGTGTCTGAGCTTGCAGACATCCACGGCTGGGACCTTCGAGTGGAACCTCTCCGCCACCACATCACGTCGTTTCAAGATCGAGTTTGCCCACAAGTTCGAAACTTGGTGGGCCAGAAACTCGATGATACGTGTGCCCGAGAGGAGGAAGGTCTCCTGGGCCTTCCTGGTACTCTCCTTGGACAGATCCCCGGATCACAGCAGGATGCCCAGAGACCCTAGCCAGACATCCAGTCACGAAGTGGCCTGCATGGCACACTTTGCGACCTTGTCCCGACTCAGGATCTCTGTTGCTGAGAATGTCACCTGCTGGCTGGAGTGTCTCTCAAGAGAGACTCCCCTGGTAAGCTCTTCCATGGAGTGATGGAGCAGGAGAGCTAAACAAGGCTCCTGCATGATCACAAAGTACCTCCTCTGTTGCACACGAGGAGGTGGGAGGAGCTTGTTACCAACAGAGGAACGGCTGGAGGAGGCAAGCTAGGAAAGCTGGCCCTCAACCTTATCTTTGGCACTCTTCACCCCTTGGGACCAAGGCAGAGCCGCACTGGCCTTAGAGGGTTTCTGAGTGCCATAGACTTGGTCCAGGACCATATCCTTACCTTCACGAAGGGCGGTCTCCGGGTCCTTGAACTTGTTGAGATGCCTCATCAGTCAGGACCTGCCAGAAGGTGTGCTCTGAATCATGCTGCTTTCCTGGTGAACTAGCAGCAAAGTCTCCTGTCCCCAACTGCTCTACTTGGGGGGACATGAGGACGTTCTCCTGGGGTGGTATTTAACTCCGATAAATTCAAATCAATAAATTATGGAAACAGAGAAGGAATGGTATATGCATACAAGGGACCTAATAACGAGACAATCACAAACAAGGAAGCAATTAAAGACTTTGGTGTAATGTTAAATAGGAATATGTTATGCAACGACCAAATAGCAACACTGTTGGCTAAATGTAAAGCAAAAATGGGAATGTTATTCAGACACTTTAAAACAAGAAAAGCTGAACACATGATTATGCTTTACAAAACTTATGTACGAAGTACACTCGAGTACTGCAATGTGATATGGTACCCACACTACCAAAAGGATATTGCGGAAATAGAAAGTGTACAAAGGTCCTATACTGCTAGAATGGAAGATTGATTGATTGATTGATTTAAAGTTTTCAGGCATCCTGACATCTAAGGTCATTGACGCCAGTAGCATTTAATTTATGTATACAAAAAATAAAAAATAAAATAAAATAAAAAATAAAAGAGAATTCAATTAAAATCATAAGTTGAATGTCATAAAAGTTAAATATTTTTCAGAAGACCTGCTTCTGAAATAAATCTAAAAATGCCACTTGCATGGTAGGACACATCATTTCCAAGAATCTTGGCAAGGATGAACCTGCCACCCTCACCTCGAGCCTCAAACAAATATCTATTCCGCAAGTTGTTATAATTGGGGCATTCGGTCAACAAGTGCCTTACTGTTAGAGGTACTAAACAGTCGTCACAATACGGTTGGTGTTGGCCCTTCAGCAGAAACTCGTGTGTCAACCGAGTGTGACCAATACGGAGACGACAAAGAGACGTCTCCCATTTTCGGGGCATTGTATTATACCTCGAAGGAGATATGTCATTTGATACCTCTCGCATTTTATTCCCATCTAGGCTATCCCATTGCTGTTGCCATTTATTGCAAACCAATTTCTTGATGTCAGGTAAGAAATCATTACAGGGAATGGGATACCTTCTTGGCAGCAACTCGGATGCAGCATTCTTAGCCAGTGAATCTGCCTTCTCATTCCCACACACACCTACATGTGCTGGAACCCAACAAAATTGAACTGTTATACCTCTCCGTCCAATAATAAAAAGCCATTCTAAAATCTTTAAAACTAGAGGGTTATTAGAATTAAAAACTTCTATAGCTTGAAGGACACTCCTTGCATCACTAAAAATTGTAAAATTACCCTCCTTCTCCAACGCTATTTTCTCAATAGCGGTTAATATGCCATACAGTTCGGCAGTAAATATGGAAGCGGTCAGAGGAAGTGCACCTCTACAATTAAAACCATTACTATGTACTCCAAATCCAACGCCAGCATCAGATTTGGAGCCATCAGTATAGATATAAGTTGATCCTCTATGTTCTTTAACATGTTCATTAAAAAGAGACCTGGCTTCTAGGTCTGACATATTCTTCTTATCTCCAATAAAATATTTACAAAAAGATATCTCTGGTAACTTCCATGGAGGCGTTGATGATACCTTGAATGAAGTACCTTATTTCTAATTATATCCAGACTATTTAATAATCGTTTCACCCAAAAGCCAAAAGGTTGAGGAGATTTTGGGTGCAACTCAAAGTATGATGCGTTTCTTACAAGGCTTGCAGTCTGAAAGGCTAGTGTTAGGGAGTCTTTGCAATCTAAACCAATACCGAATAATGGAAGACATTCGGTAAAGGTCTAGAGGTAACTCTCCAGCATCAACAAGGAGACTTGGGATAGGCGACGTTTTAAAAACTCCAGTAGACAATCTAATACCTGCACGATGTATCGAGTCTAATATTTTTAACCGGCTTGGGGTGGCTGAAGAATATATTTCACAACCATAACTAATTTTGGAAAAAATCAAGGCCTTGTATAATTTCAGAATAGTATTGCGGTCTGCCCCCCCCCCCCCCCCCCCATGATGTATGGGACAATACTTTTAAGATATTCAGAGCTTCAACACATTTAGCTTTTAACGCTTTTAAGTGAGAAACCTATGTACGCCTACAATCAAATATCAAACCTAAAAATTTAGCTTCTCTTGCACATGGTATCCGTTGACCTTTAATGTATATATCCGGGTCTGGATGTACTCCCCGGATACGACAAAAATGGACAATGGTAGTTTTACTTGTCAAGAACTTAAATCCATTCATGTCAGCCCACTGGATAATTTTATCAATAGAGAGTTGGATTTTTCTCTCAACCATTGCCATTCTAGTGCCAGCAAATGATATTGAGAGATCATCCACAAATAATGTTGAGAGAACATCCTGGGGAATGGCTGAGGATATCCCATTAATTGCTAGTGCAAAAAGGGTTACATTCAGCACACTACTCTGAGGAACTCCTTCTTCCTGGCACTTACTCTCTGATAGAGTTTCCCCAACTCTCACTTGAAAAACTCTACGTGAAAGAAATGCCTGAATAAATAGTGGCAGCTCTCCTCTCAATCCCAATTCATGAATGGTTTTAAGTATACCATATCTCCATGTGGTATCATATGCCTTTTCAAGGTCAAAAAATAATGTAACATGGTGCTGTTAGGAAGCAAAGGCTTCACAAATAGAAGACTCTAGTTGTATTAACACATCAGTCGTTGAGTGCATTTTTCGGAATCCACATTGAATCGGTGATAAAATACCTTTCTTTTCAAGGTACCACATCAGCCTTGCATTGACTATCTTCTCCATGATTTTACATAAACAAGATGTCAATGCAATAGGACGATAGTTTGCTGCTAAAAACTTGTCTTTACCGGGTTTTAAAAAGGCTAAAATAATGGCTAGTTCCCAAACACTTGGGTAACTATGATCATGCCATATTCTATTAATAATACTTAAAATAAATAGCTTTGTATTAAAATGTACATGGTTAATCATTGCATATGGAATTCCATCGGGTCCAGGGGCTGTATCATTGCAATGAGCAATAGAATGGAAGAAGTTAAGGACCTTGACTACTGGGAAAGACTGCAATTTTTAAAATTATACAGTCTAGAAAGGAGAAGAGAACACTACATGATAATACAAGCATGGAAGCAAATAGAAGGAATTACTGAAAACATCATGGAGCTAAAAATATCAGAAAGAGCAAGCCGAGGTAGATTAATAGTGCCAAAAATATACCAGGTAAACTAAGGAAGGCGCACAGGACATTAATCCACTACGCACCAGCATCGATAATGCAGCGACTATTTAATGTGCTGCCAGATCATCTAAGAAACATATCAGGAGTGAGCGTAGATGTGTTTAAGAATAAGCTCGATAAATACCTAAGATGCATCTCAGACCATCCAAGACTGGAAGATGCAAAATACACTGGAAGATGCATTAGCAACTCTCTGGTGGATATACGAGGTGCCTCACACTGAGGGACCTGGGGGAACCCAAACATACAATAAGGCAATAAGGTAAGGCTCTGGTCGAATCCTGGAAGAAGACTTCGGGACGGTCTTCGAGTCCTTCGGTTCCCTTCTAGGAGGGATGCAGGACTCCAGAAAAGAAGTCTGAGGGCTCTTTTCCGCCCCAACACGCGACGATTCTCCTACTCGTGGTGGGGTTTCTCCCACTGGTGCAGTGGGAGAAGGTCTTACCTCGATAGATTCTCCTGAGGACGGAAAAGCTTCATCCACAGGAGAAGGAGAGAACGTCTGAGGGGGGGAAGGAGCCTTCCTTACGGACTTCTTAGGAGCCAGTTTGACCCAAGGAGAAGTCACCAAGAACTCTACTCCTCTCTTCCTCTTCAGTGGGGTCGAAGCTGTCGTTGGTTTGAGACCAAAATCAGCGAAGGCTGGCGTAACAGCCTGGACGACAGCTCTGATAAGGGACCCAAACCAAGGCTGCCGACTGACAGACGCAGTGTCAGAGACTCCCACTGGAGGGAAGGGGATCAGGCGATCCTTCAAAGTAGAAACCATAGGGCCTGCTCGAAAGGAAGAAGACGATTGGTGCCTAGACCTCTCTGAAGACTTCCCCTCCTCCTGCGAGCGCACTGTTCTGCGCTTGCGGCGGCGGAGGGGGGAGAGAGCGTGAAAGATGATGACCTGGTTGTACGGGCTCCTGAAGACTCGCTAGGCTGCTCGCGTTGCGAAACCCGGCGGGAATCGCGCTTGGGGTCGCGTTGGTGCTTGCGCGATGAAAGTGCGGGCGCGGGCGAGGGTGCGCGTGGGCGTAAGGGCGAGCGTTGGCGGCCGGGAGAATGACAGCGCGCAGGCGAGCGACAGTGTGTTGGCGAGCGATAGCGCGTAGGGCGAGAAGGTGAGCGACTGCGCACAGGTGAGATTGCGCGTGGGCGCGTAGGTGACCTTCAGAGAGCAGGATCGTGGGCGCGCAGGCGATGGATCGCGCGGGCGCGCAGGAGATCGCGGGCGCGCAGGAGATCGCTGGCGCGCAGGTGCGCGGTCTGGAGAAGACCGTGCTCGCGCGATGAAAGCGCGGGCGCGTGGGCGTAAGGGCGAGCGTTGGCGGCCGGGAGAATGACGGCGCGCAGGCGAGCGACGGTGCGTTGGCGAGCGATGGCACGCAGGCGAGCGATGGCGCGTAGGCCGAGAAGGTGAGCGGTTGCGCACAGGTGAGATTGTGCGTGGGCGCGTAGGTGACCTTCGGCGAGCAGGATCGTGGGCGCGCAGGAGATCGCTCGCGCGCAGGTGCGCGGTCTGGAGAAGACCGCTGTGGGCACGTAGTGTCTCGTCCAACTCTGGAAGAGCACAAAGGTGAGTGCGCACAATGGCGCGCAGGCGAGGGCTGATGCATGGGCGAGTTCCGAGGGCGCGCAGGTGATCGCGGGCGAGAAGGAGAAGGAAGAGTTTTCTTACCTGCGCCCAGATCCGGAGATCGTGGGTGCGCGGGCGAACGATGGCGTGCAGGAGAAGATCGCTGGCGAGCTGGAGATCGTGGGCGCGCATGGCGCGTGTCAGAAACAGGGCGCGCAGATGTGCGCTGGCGAGTAGGAGATCGCTGGCGAGCAGGTGAGCGCTGGCGAGCAGGAGATCGGTGACAAGCAGGAGAGCGCTGCTGTGTTGACTCTGCTTCTGCTGCAGGGGATCGCTGGCGCGTTGATTCTGGTGCAGGATGGTCCTCAGCAACAGCAGAAGAGCGCTTGCGCGCTGTGCGCGCAGGAAAACGTGGCCGCACAGGTGAAACCTGGCACTTGAAGGACTTGCTCACATTGTGAGACAAGCCCTTTTGCCCCGAAGGGACCGGTGCCCGTTGGAAAACGAGGTGCATGGGTGCCCACTGCGCATCAGCTTCCAGGAACGGTGAAGGAAGATCCACATGCCTGGCAGGCGTGGGAGATCATGAACAATCTGCAGAGGTGTCCAGTGATGCAGCTGCAATGGTCGACTCACGTCGAGGAGAATCCTCTGCGGGGGACGTCGAGGGCGAAGAACTGAAGAGGCGCCTCCTAACTCCCTTGTAGGGAGAAGGAAGACCTCTACGGCGAAGAGGAGGACGAGCCTTGCGGCGAAGAGGAGGACGAGCCTTGCGGCGAAGAGGAGGACGAGCCTTGCGGCGAAGACGACCTCAAGGGCAGGAACACCATCGTCAGTCCTCCGAAGAGGAGTCTCTGTCAGTGAACTCCCCCGAGGGGAAGAATCACCCGCAGGAGAGACCGTTGGACTCAGCTCCTCCCTCGAAGGATGTTCGGAGTGGGGAACTGAGCCTTCAGCAACATCAGCAACCAAGGCAGGGGTTTGACCCGACCCGTCAGAAGCCTCTGCCACAACAATGTCGACGATAGACAGAGGATCTACCTCCGCTATCACCGGCAACTGTTTGACAGCTGCGCTCAACTGGATCAAGTCAAACAGAGCTTCCCTGGAGGGCGAACCCTTAAGCCCCAAGGAAGCCCAAAGCTGTAATAAATCATCATTATACACAGTGTTATTAAAATCCTCCCCCGGAGGAGGAGGAGGAGCTGCCTCGCTATGGGAGGCAACTCCCTCTCCCGAACCCCGAGGTTGATCAACAAAAGAATGGCCTACGCTACCACTCGCCGGCCTCTCACAAGAGACCAATTGAGTAGGAGCGTCGGAGGAGGTTCGGGCAACGGAAGAAGAGTCCTTGGAACATTCCTTCTTCAAGGAAACCCTTGAAGGAGAAAGATCCCGCCTAGACTACTTCTTCCGTCGCCGGGAAAACCTCTCCCACTGGGAGGTAGACCACTCACTGCACACTTTGTCCCTATCACACCGTTGACCTCTGCAGTACGGACACAAGGTGTGAGGATCCGTCTCGACCGCCGACATAAAAGTCCCACAAAGGCGGTCGGGTAAGCCAGGGCACTTCCGCATGATAGAGGTAGAGGCAAACTTCCGAACACACAACTGTAAGAAAAAGCAAAAAAAGATTAAGGCTGTCAATATGCGAGGGTGAGAACAGACACGTCTGACCATCACCCGAGCCAAAAGCGAAGTGAATCAGTTCACCGGTGTGTGAGGGGGGAGGGGTAGCTAGCTACCCCTCCCCTACCCCCTTGCTAACTAGCGAGGGGGTAGTTAACCCTCGTTAAAATCTAATGGCTCGTCATTCAGCTACGCCGAAAGTAATACCCCATGTAAATAGCGTGGTTTGTATTTCGGTTACAGAACAATTATGACTTTTCTACTGTAACCTAACTGATTTTATTTTTATCTTCAATTAGTGATATAAATGAAGACCTTTGTAACACAGAACCCGCTAAAATCTCAATATCTCTGGTCAATTGAACCTTTCAAGATATTTGTAATACTATAATGATGTTTCTCATAAGGGTATTTCAATACTCCATAAAATTTTGATGATAGGCTGGCCGCTGAAGTTGAGACGATTCCTTGGTGCTCGTTTTGAAATCCTTGTTTCCTCAGAAACATTCTGGAATGTTCTTGTAATAAATCCTTGTTTATCTATTTGCTGCTGATCTTCATCTTTAGGTCAATGGGAAGATTTTATTATACTTTGTATTTGCAGTTTAATTTCCAGTTTTGATGATTCCCATCTGAAAAATAAATAAAAGATGTTAATTACACAGATATATGAATATCATAAAAATATTTTACTATGCACTTCAATTTCAAGACTATAAATTTAGTAGAATAATCAACATGATAGACTATAAAGAATAAAAAATAATATCATGTATCAGATATAAAAGTGGTAATAATGAAAAACTAGACATGTCCATGACATTTACAAAAGCAAATACAACAATTGAAAGTAGGCCTACATCTGGTAAAGTAGAGGCGCATTACCTCCTAAATCCTAACAAGGAAATACCTCACTACAATAACGGAATGGACAGCCTCTGGTAATCCACTGACTAACAGAACTCCCCTTATCCTTCAATTTCCTTCAAGAGATAACCAATAAACCACAATTCCCTGAATACTGTACCTTACAGCACAGAGGATACTTGGTCAAACACAATGCCCACAAAATATTTATAAAAATGATGCTGTATGTATAAATATGACAAATTCGTAGGTAATTTGTATTTTTCCTAACTATACAAACCTTAGCTATTTAATATGGGTTCTTACTTTCGGCGTAGCTGAAATGACGAGTAATTAGAATTTTAACAAGGGTTTACTACCCCACCGTTAGTTAGCGGGGGTAGGGAGGGTAGCTTGCTACCCCCCTCACACATACCTGTGCTTGAGCTCACTTTGCTTAGAGGTAGGACTTCAAGGGGGACAGGGCTGGCGGGCAAGTTTGATTAAATAGCTAAGGTTTGTATGGTTAGGAAAAATACAAATTATCTACGAATTTGTCATTTGTTCCATAACCGAAATACAAACCACGCTATCTAATTAGGGTGACTTAACCCTTAGGTAGGGTGGTAAGTCCCAGCCGTACAGGCTTTGGCTTTTGCCCGGGGACTCAGATACTGAGTGTGTTAGAACTCAAGATAAGGGGTCCCTGCACCTCGCAAGTGCCTTGCTCTGCAAGGACCGCGGCCTACATGAGCTAGTGTGTGAAGGAGTGAAGTGTGACTCGTCCTAGGAAGTTGACCTGGAGTCCTTTAGATGGAAATCTAGGTTAGGACGATCCCAATACTACCTCGAAGGGTATGGGGACGTGACAGTATTAACTTAATACTAGGAACACAAGGAAACATGGTTTAGCTGCAGTGGTTTGAGGTCAGCTGTGCAGAGAACCCAGGATGCTGTTTTCCCCAAGAGAGGGGAGAATGAAGAAAAGACTAAGGGCCAGGCATACCTTTTCATTCATGCAGACTAAAACCGGGTAACAATGCCCTCAACCTTCTGCTACTTGTCCATTAAGGAGCCTGAGGTTTAAACCAGCTGTTGTGCAGCCACCACAGGGCCGATAGAGAACGTATCGAGCCTCCTGTGGGTCACGTCTTGCAAGTAGTGGGCTGTGAAGGTCGTTTGACGCTTCCAAACCCCTGCTTGTAGAACCTGCGTCCCAGGGTAATTTCTCTTGAATGCCAGGGATGTAGAAATGCCCCTGACATCATGTACTCTAGGGTGACGTGACGGAGGAGGGTCTGGATTCAGGGAATGGTAAATAAACCTGCGAATCCAAGCTGAGATTGTATTCTTAATGAACCTCCTCTTCGTCCTTCCTGTGCTCACGAACAATGCTTGCACCCGAGGATGAATTGCAGCTGTTCTCTTAAGATAGAGCCTCAGAATCCTTACTGGGCACAGTAGGAGATGGTCTGGGTCATCTGTTACAGAACGGAGACTAGAAATCCGGAAGGAGTCGAACTGGGGGTCCGGAACTCCTGGATTCTGAGTCTTAGCTACAAACTCAGGGACAAATCTGAACATTACCTCCCCCCATCCCCTTGAATGGGCGATGTCATACGAGAGACCATGAAGTTCACTGACTCTTGGCCGAGGCTAGAGCAAGCAGGAACACCGTCTTTTAAGTCAAGTGGCAATCAGAAGCCTGGCGTAATGGTTCGAAAGAAGGTCTCTTAAGAGACCTGAGGACTCGAACCACGTTCCAAGGAGGCGGTCTCACTTCCGTCTGGGGGCAGGTAAGTTCATAACTTCGTATGAGTAGAGAAAGTTCCAGCGAAGAGGAAATGTCCATTCCTTTGAGCCTGAAGGCAAGACTTAAGGCTGTGCGATAGCCTTTCACTGCCGAGACTGAAAGGCGCATTTCTTCCCGCAAATACATGAGAATAGATACCCCTTCCACGACACCAACCACAGAAGACTCTCCACTTTGCCTGGTTGACCCCTGCGGATGACTTTAACAGGTGTCGTGACATCCTTTCTGCAACTTGTTGCGAAAAGCCTCTCTCTGTGAGGAGATGCTGGATAGTCTCCAGGCGTGAAGTCGTAGCGATGCTACGGCTTTGTGGAAGATGTTGGCATGTGGTTGTCTGAGTAGCTTGTGTCGAGGAGGAAGTTCTCTCGGGAGTTCCGTCAGGAGCTGCAGAAGGTCCGGGAACCACACTGCGTGATGCCATAGTGGAGCTATTAAGGTCATCGAAAGGTTGACCGATATTCTGGTCTTGTTGAGTACCCTTCTCATCAGACAGAACGGGGGAAAGGCGTACAATCGATGTTGTCCCACCGTTGTTGAAAGGCATCTTGCCAGAGTGCCTTGGGGTCTGGGACTGGGGAGCAGTACAGCGGGAGCTTGAAATTCAAGGCTGTCGCGAACAGATCCACTGTCGGGGAACCCCACAAAGTCAGGACTTTGTTGGCTACTAGACGATCCAAAGACCACTCGGTACTCACTATCTGAGATGCCCTGCTCAGACTGTCGGTGAGCACATTCCTCTTGCCTGGAATGAAGCGAGCTGATAGTGGAATCGAGTGGACTTCGGTCCATCTCAGTATCTCTACTGCAAGATGGCATAGCTGCTGTGAAAAGATACCTCCCTGCTTGTTGACGTAAGCCGCTACCGTGGTGTTGTTGCTCATCACCACCACGGAGTGACCCGCCAGGTATTGTTGGAACTGCTGACGTGCCAGATACACGGCCTTCATTTCTAGCAGATTTATGTGGAGGCACTTTTCTAATTCTGACCATAGGCCTGAGGTCCTGTAGTTCAGAACGTGGGGCCCCCACCCTTTTTTTGAGGCGTTCGAAAACAGCTTTGTGGAGATTGGTGTCCAAGATCATGCCTAGATATACCAGTCGTTGAGTTGGAAGCAGAGAAGACTTCGAGATTTACCATGATCCCTAGATCTTGGCAAAGTCCCAGAAGCTTGTCTCGGTGTCGAAAAAGGCTCGACTCCGAGTCTGCCAGGATCAGCCAGTCGTCCAGATAGCGGAGGAGACGGATGCCGATCCTGTGTGCCCATGAAGAAATCAGTGTGAACACCTTGGTGAACACCTGAGGTGCTGTGGAGAGACCAAAACACAGCACCTTGAACTGGTAGATCTTGTTGTCTAGGCTGAATCTTATGTACTTCCTTGAAGACGGATGAACCGGGATCTGGAAGTACACGTCCTTCAGGTCCAGTGTACACATGAAGTCTTGTGATCTCACCGCAAGTCTGACCGTGTCCGCCGTCTCCATGCTGAACGGGGTTTGTTTGACAAACCTGTTCAGGGCTGAGAGGTCGATGACTGGTCTCCAGCCTCCAGACGCCTTCTTTACAAGAAAGAGTCGACTGAAGAAGCCTGGGGAACCGTCGACGACCTCCTGGAGAGCGCCCTTCTTTAACATGGTCTGGACTTCTGCCCGTAGGGCTTGGCCCCTTACCGATCCCATGGCAAAGGAGCTCAATGACACTGGATCCGATGTCAGGGGAGGTAGAGATGTCATGAACGGGACGCGATATCCGTGACCGATTATGGAAATCGTCCAGGAATCAACCCCGAGTTGCTGCCACCTGTCTGCGCAACTTTGAAGCCATCCCCCCACTGGTGGACATGCAGGGGGATTGTCAATCCTAGCGTTTGCGGCCTCGGCCGCTTCCTCTAGGATTCTTACCTCCCTGGAGGACTTTCTGCCCTTCTTGTCTTTGACAGGAAAGGGCTGCTGCTTGGACACCTTCGTCTTTGCTGCCGCTGCCGGTTTTGTCGTCTTAGACTGGCGAGGTTGTTGAGGTGCTGGAGGTTTGTAGGGCTTTGTTGTAAGAGCCCTTTGGAGAAGAGAATCATGGTTCGATTTTCTCCACCTCTTAGCTGCCTGTTCCACATCCTTGGGCTCAAACAAACTCTTTCCCAGGAGGGAAGAGTGTCTGAGCTTGCAGACATCCACGGCTGGGACCTTCGAGTGGAACCTCTCGGCCACCGCATCATGTCGCTTCAGGATCGAGTTTGCCCACAAGTTCGAGACTTGGTGGGCCAGAAACTCAATGGTGCGTGTGCCCGAAAGGAGGAAGGTCTCCAGGGCCTTCCTGGTGCTCTCCTTAGACAAATCTTCGGATCTCAACAGGATGCCAAGGGATCCCAGCCAGATGTCAAGCCATGAAGTAGCCTGCATGGCACACTTCGCGACCTTCTCCTGGCTTATGATCTCAGTCGCCGAGAAAATCACTTGCCGGCTAGAAAGTCTCTCAAGAGGGACTCCCTTGGTAAGCTCTTCCACAGAGTGGTGCAGGGGAAGAGCTAAACAAGCCTACTCCGTGATCTCGAAGTACCTCCTCTGTTGGACGCGAGGAGGCGGGAGGAGTTTGTTGCCAGCCGTGGAACGGCTGGAGGAGGCGAGCTCGGAGAGCTGGCCCTCGACCTTATCCCTGACACTCTTCACCCCTTGGGACCAGGGCAAAGCTGCACTGGCCTTAGCAGGTTTCCGAGTGCCAAAGACTCGGTCTAGGACCGTGTCCTTGCCCTCGCGAGGAGGAATCTCAGGATCGGGAATCCTGTTGAGATGTCTCATCAGGGTCAGGACTTGCCTGAAGGCATGCTCTGACTCTTGTGGCTCCCCTCCTGGAGAACTGGCAGCAAATTCTCCCGTCCCCAAAGGCTCTTCTTGGGGGGACACGTGGACTTTCTCCGCAGGTCTTGTAGGTTCTGGACGGATCCTTGAGGATGACTTGGAATCCTTTGGTTCCCTCCTGGGAGGAATACAGGACTCCAACAACGATGTCTGAGGGCTCTTCTCTGCTCCCACCTGGCACGATTCTCCAGCGCGAGGTGGGGTTTCTCCCATTGGTGCGATGGGAGAACGCCTCACCTCGTCAGACTCCCCTGAGAACGGAAAATGCTCGTCCACGGGAGAGGGAGAAAACGTCTGGGGGGGAGAGGGAGCCTTCCTCAAGGATGTCCGAGGAGCCAGCTTGACCCTCGGAGAAGTTACCACGGTTTCTACTCCTCTCTTTCTCTTCAGTGGGGTCGGAGCCGCCATAGTTTTGAGACCCATCTCAGCGAAGGCAGGTGACAGCCTGCACGACAGCTCTGATGAGGGATCCAAAACATGGCTGCTTACTGACAGCAGCGCTGTCAGAGACTCCCTCTGAAGGGAAGGGGATCGGGCGATCCTTTGGAGTAGACACGACTGCTGGACCTGCCTGGAAGAAAAGGGAAGAGGTAGGTTGGTTCCTGGATCCATCTGGTGATTTCCCTCCCTCCTGCGAGTGCGCTGGTCTGCGCTTAAGCGCGTGGGGGGGGGGGACGACAACGACGTGAGGTTGACCTGGCTGCTCTCGTTCCTGTAAGCTCGCGCGGTAGCTCGCGTTGTGCCTCCTGATGAGAAACGCGCTGGCGTTCGCGTGATAGTACTCGAGCGCGATCGGTCGCGCGGGAATGAAGGCAAGGGCGCGCTGGCGAGCGTTGGCGCGCAGGAGAGCAATGGCGCATTGGCGAGCGAGGGCGCGCAGGCGAACGATGGCGCGTGGGTGAGCGACTGCGCACAGGTGAGGGTGCGCGCGGGCTCGTAGGAGATCTCAGAGATGGCGAGAGGGCGCGTTGGCGAGCGATGGCGCGCAGGCAATGGAGCGCGCGGGCGCTCAGGAGATCGATGGCGCACAGTTGCGCGATCTAAAGAAGCAGGAAGCGCAGGCGGGAGTGCAAGTGTTTGCACGAGCGATGGAGATTGTTCGCGAGCGTGTGGGCACGCAGGATCTCGGTGAGCTCTAGGCGAGCGCCCACTCGCAGGAGTGTTACCCCTAGCGCGTGGGCGTGCAGGAGGGCGCACAGCAGGATCTGGTGTCTGCGCGCGATGGCACGTAGGCGATGGCTGACGAGCTGGCGAGGTCTTATGGCGCGTAGGCGAACGCTGAAGAGGAAGAGAAACTCGGTTCTTCCTTCTTGCACCCAGATCCGGAGACCGTGGGCGCGCAGGCACACAGGCGAACGATGGGGTGCAGGCGAACGCTGGCGCGCAGGTGAAGAGCGCTGGCGAGCAGGAGATCGTGGCCCAGCGCGCAGTTGTACGCTGGCGAGGAGAAGACCGCTGGCGCGCAGGAGAGCGCTGTCGAGCGCTGGAGAGCAGGAGAGCAATGGCGAATAGTCTCAGCTGCAAAAGGTCTCTGGGGCGTTGTCTCCGAGGATGAAGTTCTTAGTAGAGAGGGCTTCACCGCTGGCGAGCGCTTGCGCACAAGAGCGCAGGGGATACCTGACGCTTAAGGGACTTGCTCACATTGTGAGAAAGCCCCTTTTGCCCCGAAGGGACCAGTGCCCGTTGGAAAACGGGATGCGCGGGCGCCCCAAAGCGCGTCAACAGCCAGGAACGGAGGATCCTCTGCGGGGGACTGCGACGGAGAAGAGCCGAAGAGGCTCCTCCTTACTTCCTTGTGAGGAGAAGGAAGGCCTCTACGGCGAAGAGGAGGGCGAGCCTTCTGACGGATACGTCCTCTGGGGGCGGCAGGCAGACCATCGTCAGTCCTCCGAAGAGGAGTCTCTGTCAGTGAACTCCCCCGAGGGGGAGAATCACCTGTAGGAGAGACTGTAAGACTTAGCTCCTCCCTCGAAGGGTGTTCGGAGGAAGGAACTAAGCCTTCAGCTGCATCGGGAAACAAGGCAGGGGTTTGACCTAACTTGTCGGAGGCCCCTGCCACAACTACATCGACGATAGACAGAGGGTCAACCTCTGCTACCGCCGGCGACTGTTTGACAGCAGCCCCCAACTGGATTAAGTCAAACAGGGCTTCCCTGGAGGGCGAGCCCTTAAGCCCCAAGGAAGCCCAAAGCTGCAACAAATCATCATTAGCAACAGCGTTAAAAGATGAATCCTCCCCCGGGGGAGGAGGAGGAGCTGCCTCGCTATGGGAGGCAACTCCCTCTCCCGAACCCCGAAGTCGGTCAACAAAAGAACGGCCTACGCTACCACTCGACGGCCTCTCGGAAGAGGCCGCTCGAGCGGGAGCTTCGGAGGAGGTTTGGGCTACGGAAGAAGAGTCCTTGGAATTTTCTTTCTTCAAGGAAACCCTTGAAGGAGAAAGATCCCTTTTGGACTTCTTCTTCTGGCGCTGGGAAAACCTCTCCCACTAGGAGGTAGACCACCCCCTACACTCACTACACACTTTGTCTCTATCACACCGTTGGCCCCTGCAGAACAGACATAAGGTGTGAGGGTCCGTGTCAACCGCCGACATATATGTACCACAAGGGCGGTCAGGTAATCCGGGGCACTTCCGCATAATGGTAGAGGCCAACTTCCAAGCACATACTGCAAAGAAAAAGCAAAAAAGATTAAGGCTGTCAATAAGCGAGGGTGGGAGCAGACACGTCTGTTCATCACCCGAGCCAAAAGCAAAGTGAGCTACTCACCGGTGTGTGAGGGTGGGGAGGGGTAGCTAGCTACCCCTTCACTAACTAGTGAGGGGGTAGTAAACCCTCAAACCTCACTTCAATAACGGAATGGATGGCCTATGGTAATCCACTGACTAACAGAACTCCTCTTATCCTTCAATTTCCTTCAAGAGATAATCAATAAACCAAAATTCCCTGGATACTGAACCTTACACCACAGAGGATACTTGGTCAAACACAATATCCACGAAATATTTATAAAAATTATACTGTATGTATAAATACTGAGCTAAACATGATTTACTGACAGCAACAGTTTCAGGTGTGAAACAGTGACCCATTAGACGTAACCACTGCTGGCTAAAAGTGCGTCTCTTAGAAGAAAGAGACTACTGTACCGCCGTCTTCTGCCTTGGAACACGTCATTCCGTGGAAAACTTCTGCAGGCTGATGACTATGAACATGTCTATGAATACCCGTCTGTGATAAGGAGGCAGGAATCTCTCTCGAGATTTACGTCAATCCTCAGATCGTGGTAAACTCGAGTTGTCACTGGTGATGAAGGTAAGCCACAAAGTCCGTTAGGATTAGCCAGTCATCCCGAATTCTCAGAGAACGAAGCAGATCCTGTAGGCCCAGGTTGACACTAGGGTAAAAACTCTCGTGAAAACCCGAGGTGCTCTCGAAACCAAAGCACCACACATTGACATGGTACGCCCATATTTAAAGATACTTCCTTGATGACGGATGTCCTGGAATCCAGGAGTATAAGTCCTAGTGGTAGAACATGCACAAGAAGTTCTGTGGACTAAATGCTTGTTTGACCATATGCCTTCTCCTTGCCAAACAGTTTGATGAACTAATTTGTGCTAGGAGGAAAGGAAGAAAAATGGAGAAACAATTGTAGAAGCTCGAAGATACCTTCATGAAACACGTCGTTCTGCCAAAAACACTTAACACCCGTGTTCGTGAGTTCGACTACATGTTCTGATTCACGTAGATTAAAGAGACCTGCCATTACACCTCAACCGGTGGGAGTATGAGAAGATGGGCCTGCTCTTGTGGCTGAGCTGCGGATTTTACGTCCCTGTCGGAAAGAGAAGAGTACAGTACAGTACTCCGAACTCATTGGAGGGGATTTCCTACTATGGCGCAAACCTAATTCAAGGACGAGAAAGGAATTATCCCTACAGAAGCACATCGACCGATGGGCAAACTCAAGCTGAGGGAGAGCGCCATAGTCAGAAGGTTGGTGAACAACACCGAGATCAGGTTAAGGGTTGGTCACATAAGTCCTAAGGGAGCGTATGCCGACAGAGACAAAGCAAGAGGAGAGGAATCGTTGCATGTTGCTATAGCCGTAACGTAAGGATGGGCTTAGTTTGATCCGCTAGACCAGAGGGAAAGGAAAAAAAATGAATAACCCCATGGGGTTATGTCTCCTGATGCAGTTGCGAAGGGCCAAGGGGAGGATCCAAGGAATTGGCCAAAAAATCATGACGGAAATCCGACAAGTACTCAAAATTGTGGACAGGAGAAAAGCAAATACAGTAATCCTAGAGGATTATATTCACTAGATTCGTTCTGAATCATAGGAGAAAGGCGGCGGAGGCGAGAGGTCGGAAGACTCCTGTAACGGCAACGTTGTGTAGAACTATATTCTAACTGCCTGGAGGGACTCCTTCAGGAGTGATGCGGTGCCCTAAGAATGATACTTTGTTGGCACCAATGGTACACTTGTCATACCGGGCAATCAGGCTATTCCGTTGGAGGCAGTCGAACACCATGCATAGTTGACCGAGTTGTTATTCTTTGGTAGAAGAGAACACAAATATGTCATCCCCAGAGTGCATCCGCAACTAACGAAAGTCTTAACTGCGGGCTCTTCGAAGCTCAAAAAAAAGAAAGCATAAGGAATCGAAAACATCGTACTTATGTGAAACCACAAGTTCCAAGAGGCGGGTCAGTTATTAAGCGCCAAAGTTGATGCTTGTGCTATACCCCGCCATCGATAGAGAGTGCTGGGTTACATTCCAAGAAGGGAATGTGTGCTAAATTCCATGAACTGCATGTCATGGGAAGCACTATCAAAGTACCACAACTCGAAGAGACCGAAGGATGACGATCTGTGTCGTCCAGATGAGGATAATAATATCTCCGATGAACAGAGATGAAGGAGAGTCTCACTGGGAAGGGCAGAGTGCTTGTTTGAAGTGAGGATCACAGATGGTAGAATCCTGTGATCCCCCACAAAAAGTTCTCCGTCAAAAGGCAGCAAAAACAAACCTGGGATGAGGCTTCAGAGTTTTTTGAAGGCCGTCGGCAAATCCACTGCAAGCTGGAAGAGCAGTTCGTTAAAGGCAGAGACCAACTTTACTTCAGAAGGAAAAGTAGCGAACTGGGAAGTGTGACACTGAATAGTGGTCATACTAGAGGATGCAACGAGCTGCTTGCCGAGGCATAAGAAAATTGGAACCGAGCCAAAACAGGAAACGAGCTTGACTGGGTTGCTTCGTTGTAGGTCCTGAAGTGCAGGCTATCATAAATAGAGGGAACATCAGATGCTGGATGCGGTTGGTGGGATACCAGTAACCTGGAAGAGAGCTGACGAACGTTGATCACGAGCTGACGAGTGATGATCCCCATCTGTGACGATAACGATCTGTTGATGAGTGACGATCACAAGCTGTCGGCGATTGTCGGCGATTGTCAGCAATTGCAAGCTGACGGATGATCGTGGGCGATTGTGAGCTGACATGTAGCTGCAGCAGGACTGGGCACGGCGCGCCCACTAGACGAGATGAGTCAACCTGGAAAGGCGCATACGCTAGGCGAGAAGAGTCAACCTGGCAAGGCTAGTCAGCTGGGCAAGAAAAGTCAACTTGGCAAGACGAGTCAACTTGGCAAGGCGAGTAAACTGAGTGACGAGTCCGCTGGGTGTGACGAGTATGCTGGGCGAGATGAGTCTTGTGGGGAGAGACGAGTCTGCTGGGCAAGAAGAGTCTTGTGGAGAGAGAGACGAGTCTTGTTGGGATAGAAGAGTCTGCTGGGCAAGAAGAGTCTCCTAGATAGAGACGAGGTCTGGGCCACTGCTGGGCAACAAGGTCGAGTCCTGAAGAGGAAGGCGGGGAATGGACGAATCCAATTCCACTGAAGGGAAGACCGAACAGGAGAAGGAAGTCTCTTCACAAACGTGAAAGGCAAACATCTGCTTCCACTGTCGGCAATTCTCCCTGCAAGCAAGAAGATTGCCGAAGAGTGGCTGGTGGAGGGACTCACCCTAGGAAGGGAAAGTTCCAACACCTGGAGGAGAACCTCCGGGCAGCACATTCTACTTCCTCTCTTAATGAGCTCTAGCTCAAATTGAAGGTATATATCGGGAGAACAACCTAACCCACAGACAGGAAAGGCGTCCCCTGAGACGCACAGGAACATCCTAAAGACTAAGCACTCCCTTCGCTGGCTGCCATCGCTGAACAATGAAGAGCTGCATCATTAATGGCATAGAAAAGTTAGATTAAAAATCTTTTTTTCTAAATTAATTAGTTGACAAAAAAACATTTGGGCGAATAACCTAACCTACGGATGGGTAATGTGTCCCTGAGAGGTACAGGAACTACTTCAAGACTAAGCACTCCCTACGCCAACTGCCATTGCAGAAAGGAGTGCCGTGTTGTAATCGCTGTAGAAAAGTTAAAATAAAAATTTTCTTCAGAAACAAATTAGCTGAAGAAATACTCAGAAAAACAACCTAACCCATGCTTCAGACTATGCACTCCCCTTGCCCATCAACATACGAGGGAGAGAGGCGTCGTCAGCAAAGAGGAGCAAGACTGAAGTCCAGCTCTGAGTAGGATGCAAGCAGCCTTCCCTCTGATGAACTCGCAGGAAGTAAGCAACAACCTTCGAAAGGAGAAGTTGATTGTCCGGCGTCAAAGAGGGGAAGAGACCGTAAGAGAAGGTTTCTCCCCCCTCAAGAAACGTCACACTACGCTGACACCAAAACTGCAATGATAAAAGAATGTTTACATATATATACAAAAACCTTACATGAATGTTTAAATATATATAGAAACACAAGTACTATAAGTAAATCATAGAAAAGTTAAAGGGCAGTAAAAAGAGTTGGGCGGAGAGAGACGAATGTCTACTCTCCCCAAGCCAAAAGTAAGAAGTGATGAGACAGCACAGGTGCGTGTATGTGTGAGCGTTGTAACCAGCTACTGCTGCTAACTAGCGGTATGGTGGTTACACCTCGCTAAAACTCTTATGGATAGTCTTCCAGCTTTCATGAAAGTATAGTCCCTATAAATAGCGAGAGTTTGTATTAGTGTCGAAACAAATGAACAAATGGCTAATAAGCAACAAGGTATGCACTGTGCACACGAACGAATAGGAGCGAATATGTGCGAATCGTAAAATGTCTATAAATAAATGAGAAATAACTTGGGAGCATAGGATGCCAATATTTAATGTAATTTTTCATGGATTTATTATGCATATCAAAGAATAAGGTATAAAGAAAAGGTTAGTTTCACCATTATTTATCGATTCCCCAGTAAATTTTCCCCACCCAAAACTCACGGTTCTCACTGGGTGGCTCCCATTACCATAGGATATATTAGGGCATATCTTATTAACTATTTATTTGCAACAGAAATAAAGGTAATTTTCAAGGAAAACAGAAGTTTTTCGATATAAAAACACATTTCTTTACTAGTAAAGCTTTTCCCGTGTTGTTCTATACTGTAATACCCTTTTGGTAAACAGGACTTCCTGATACATAGATGTGATTTTACATCCCATTTTCTATAACGTACTTTGTAGCAGTGCTCATCATATACATATACTGTACCTCCTTACTTAATTGCGCTAATGATTTATTGATTTTTGCTCTGCATAGCTAGCTTTGCTTGCAATTAAATACAGTAATACCTCGACATACGAGTTTCCCAACATACGAGGAATTTGAGATACGAGGAAAGTTTCGAGCAAATTGTTGCTCCGAGATACGAGACAAATTTGACATACGAGGATACGAGACGGTTCCCTATGCGGCCGCTAGGTGGCAGAGTGTGCGAAAGGCTGCTCACAAGGATAGCATCGCTCGCTCTTTCCCGTCGGATCTCCGTTGCGTAAAGTTATCTCCGAGTATCGGCCGTAGTGTTTGCACTTTTTACGTGTTTTTTGCGTTAATCAGTACAGAATTAAGTGAAAAAGCAATGGGTCCAAGGCAAGCGAGTGCAAAAAAGGGTAGTGAAAAGAAAAAGCATATGATGACAATTGAGATAAAGCATGAAATAATCGAAAAACATGAGAGTGGTGTACGAGTGAGTGAGCTGGCTCGCCAATATGAGAGGAGTACATCAACAATATGTACCATCCTCAAGCAGAAGGATGCTATAAAGAAGGAAATCAGAGACATGTTAGCGAAGTGGCAGGAGTTTTCTGATTTTATGGAAAAGAGGCACCCGGACAAGTTGGCGTGTGGTCGTGCGTTAGCCTTTTGTGACGCCACTTGTGTACGTCATTTTCGTAACATTTTGAAGTGGAGAAAAAGCAAACATCCCTAGATAGGTTCCTTTTAAAAAGGCCGGTAAAAAGTGAAGGTGAAAGCGAGTCAAAAAGTGAGGCAAAAAGAGCCAAGCCGGAAGAAGAAAAGTAAAAAAATGAAAATGACAACAAAATTAGAATTAAGTTTAGTGTAACGTAATATTAACATTTATTTTTAAGTGTGTGTACAGAAAGCTAATTTCATTTAAGTTAAATTTAAAGTTCAAGTTGTGTTACAGTGTTACAAAAGTGTAGCAAACCGAACGCGTTGCCGTCAAGTCTCTCTCCTACCCTTTCTCTTTCCCGCCTCCTTCGCACGCACCGCCGTTAGCCGCTACCGTCTGTCTCGAAGGTAAGAACTCCATAATAATGTCACATTTTATTGCGGATCATAACCAATACATTGGTATTTGTTATTTTATGAGCATAGGTGTGAATTAGAGCAATTAAAAACATTTTTTTCCACAGTAATATACTGTTTTTAAGTGGTTTTTCAGAGAGTGGGAACGGATTAATTTTCTTTTAGTTATTTTATATGGGAAAAATTGATCCAAGATACGAGCAAATTGACATACGAGCTCGGGACCCGGAGCGCATTAAGCTCGTATCTCAAGGTATTACTGTACTATCTCATTGCTCCTATGTTCTGGCAAGTGATACGTTTCGCTACACACGTTAGCAACGTGAGCTGGTATTTTGGCGTTATCACTTATACAAACTTGACACGGACGAGTTGTAGCTTCGTACTCAAGCTTCTGTTCGAACATTGACTCTACTGTACTTCCATTTCCAACTATCAGAAAAAATATATCTCACACACTTTTCTACCCTAGCCTTTCATTATTACCATGGTAAATAAAATTAGAACAGTAATTATATTGTATATTCCCATATTGAAAACAAATAACAGAAGTTTAGAATATAAAAAGTTGGGCCCTTTGTTCTTCTCAAACAAGTAACTTACAACAAAAGTATTTGTTTTTCTGATTGATTGACTGAGTTTTCTGGCATCCTGACACTTAAGGTCCTTGATGCCAATATAATTTTTTATAAATAAAAGAAAATTCAATTTAAAACAAAAGTAAAGAGGTCCTTAATAAAAGTTGAAAAGCTTTCAAAAGACTTGCTTCTGAAATAAATCTAAATATACCAGGTGGAAGGAGGCTCCTGTGGCCTGTACAAAGGCGACAAAAGGGACACAACGCAAATTTTTTTTTTTGATCAAAATCTGTAACTTTGTTAATAGAGGTTTCCACCAGTAATATATGGGATTCAAAATAGTGTATTTGCAAAGATCTATTCAATTATGCATGTTTCAATGTCCTAACTAATATTGCACCATTCTATAATTAAACCCATGAGAAAACCCTACGATTTGTGCATTTAGCTAGAAAATTTAAGTATTATATATAACGATTTTTTTTCATTATAGGTAAGCCTACCTTACAATTGAGATTTTGTTAAACTTCAGTACCCTAGCAGTCACATTTTCGTTTTAAAAATTCAAAATAAACCTATAGAATGGAAAAGGTTTGGTTAAAACATTATTTTCGATTCCTATGAACAAGAAGCATATAAATTGTTTCAAATTTCATTAGTCTATTAAAATTAATATTCATTATACCATTAAAATTAATATTCATTATACCTGGATTTTCACAATACGTAGGATTTTGAACCTACGAAGTTAAGCCACTGGTAAAATGTCAGCCTTAGGATGTGGTAGGCCACAAACATAGTAAACTACAAACCATTTATCCCTCTCTTATTCAAAAATTAACTCTGAGGAAACTTTAATATACCTGATCTGATATTAACATAAAAACCACCAACCTTTGGATAAATACGAAACGATTAATACCACAAAATACGTCACTGGGACTGTGTTCTGCCAAAAACAGCCGGCCCCCAAATGTAATGAAGTCAATACTAAATTCCTGCTCCCTGGCTTGCTCTAAAAATCCCCTAAATTCGTGATAAAAAAAATCCCTATTTCCACAAATATATTATCTTCTGTAGGCTTTAATATATAAATGACTCACTATACTTCACGGAAGTGAGAGTAAACTGATATCAATAACATAAAGGCTTACTCATCTTTTTTTCTTCATAGAAATCTGTTCAGAATATCCCCATCAGGCAACCAAAATCCCCAAATCTAGAGATAGATCCCCATATCTGGCAAATTGGCGGAACAATACATTTGGCAGGAATATTTTAAAGTCCAAGTATTGTTTTTATTATTAAATCATTATTCAATTTCATTTTTAATATCATATGAATATATATATATATATATATATATATATATATATATATATATTTATATATATATATATATATATATATATATATATATATATATATATATATATATATATATATATATTTATATGTATATATATATATATATATATATATATATATATATATATATATATATATATATATATATATATATATATATATATTTATATATATATATATATATATATATATATATATATATATATATATTTATATGTATATATATATATATATATATATATATATATATATATATATATATATATATATATATTTACTCTATTCATTGAAAAACAAAATTAATCTTATAATACAAACGTCAACTGAGGTAAAAAAAAAATCTTTACCTCTCCAAGAATAATATTATCTGTCTCGAAATCTAATTACTTGCAGGTTGTTGGTCCCACCTTTGTTAACACAAAGGATTAAACAATCTGTAGCCAAATATTCATTATAAAAAATATCATTAACTAACTATGAACTAAGCAGCCAGAACAAACACACAAAGAGCACTTGTCAGAGACTAAAAAGGATTTTGGAATAAACTATCTATATTTAGTAAGTCTTCCCTCCATAGTTGAGGTGCTCATCTCCATTGAGTAATTTGTCCTCAGAATTGTGTGGAAAACGATGACTAATGAACAATGTTACATCTATTAAGGAAAACCATACTTAGATATACACACATATGCCTTGGGTAACTCTCTCTCTCTCTCTCTCTCTCTCTCTCTCTCTCTCTCTCTCTCTCTCTCTCTCTCTCTCTCTCTCTCTCTCTCTCTCTTCCAAAAAAGAAAAAAAATGAAAATACAAATCCCATGAATAAGATAACCCTTCGATACACAACATTCTATGAATGACATCCAAGTAAAGAAACTATTAAAAGCAAAAAAGAAAATCATTTCCAGGAGAGAAAGGGACATCTTGAATACCTGGGAAGCGACGAACATCACTGATTGAATGTCAAATTCCCAAACCCTCACAGTGAAAGAAACCTTTTAGAGACAAGACTGCCTCGGAACACATTGTGAAATTCTGCCGTAACAACTTTGCTCTAACCAGGAGACCGAGACAGTCTGTCCAATAAGCAAAGTTTTAGGTGTCAATAAAATAAGCAGTGGAAGAAATGAAAGAAAGAGGAAAGGGAAATGACTTTAAAAGAAAATAAATCTTGTCCATTCGAGTGGATGTTCTCAAAGATGAACAATTTATGAAAATTAGGACTGAGTAAGAAACTGTCTTTATTCACCACAATAAAAAAGAAAAAAAAAAACTTTGAAATCAGGTCTTGGAGTGTTTCTTTGTCATAATACACCTCATGACATTTGAGTCATTGATAAGGTTTACAAATATTGATTAAAAATCCTAATTTAGAGAAAATTCCAGAAATGTGTACATGTATATATGGTGGTTTTTAAATCAATTTCCCCGTGATTTTACTCGCCAACAATCTTTTTCTCTTTTCCATTACTTTCATCTAATTATCAATTCCAAGACCTATCGGGATTCTTAGAAAACGGATTAGTGTTCTTCCTTATGATATTTTTGTTGTTGGCCCCAGACAGTGTTTGTGATGCATTTTGTCACCAAGAGATTTGCAATGATGCTCAACTTATCTTCAAATGGTCTTCGTTCCAAAAGACCAAAAGTTCTTGTTTTTGAGGAGTTCTATTTCAACAACTTTTTAATCTCACAATTTCTTATTTCTTACATCCGAATGCCTTTCAACACAAAACTTTATATATATATACATATATATATATATATAATATATATATATATATATATATATATATATATATATATACATATATACATATATATATATATATATATATATATATATATATATATATATATATAACATATAATAATTTATATATACATATATTTATATACATATATATATATATACATATATATATACATATATATATATATATATATATATATATATATATATATATATATATATATATATATATACAGTATATATGTATATATATACATATATATATGTATATATACATAAATACATACACACAAATATATATGTATAAATATACCAATATATATATATATATATATATATATATATATATATATATATATATATAAATACATACACACACAAATATATATGTATAAATATACATATATATATATATATATATATATATATATATATATATATACATATGAATACATACACACACACATATATATATATATGTATATATATAATTTATATATGTATACAAATATATATATATATATATATATATATATATATATATATATAAATACATACACACACAAATATATATGTATAAATACACACACATATACATATATATATATACATATGAATACATACACACACATATATATATGTATACAAGTTTATATATATATATATATATATATATATATATATATATATATATATATATATATAAATGTATATACTGTATATATGTGTGTGTTTGTGAAAACATATGTAAACAAAACCTTTTCATGATTAAGTACTTCCATGACTATTTTTTTTATTGATAAACTTCAGTATGAACATTTATTATTATAAATGTTCTGTTGAATTGACAGGTATTAATGAACCCAAATAATCAGTAACATATAATTAGTAGGTTGGTCAGGGCACCAGCCACCCGTTGAGATACTACCGCTAGAGAGTTATGGGGTCCTTTGACTGGCCAGACAGTATTACATTGGGTCTTTCTCTCTGGTTACGGTTCACTTTCCATTAGCCTACACATACACCGAATAGCATGGCCTATTCTTTATAGATTCTTCTGTCTACATACACTTGACAACACTGAAATTACCAAACAATTCTTCTTCATCCAAAGGGGTTAACTACTGCACTGTAATTGTTCAGTGGCCACTTTCCTCTTGCTAAGGGTAGAAGAGACTATTTAGCTATGGTAAGCAGCTCTTTTAGGAGAAGGATACTCCAAAATCAAACCATTGTTCTCTAGCCAAGGTAGTGCCATAGCCTCAGTATCATGGTCTTCCACTTTCTTAGGTTAGAGTTCTCTTGCATGAGGGTACACTCGGGCACACTGTTCTATCTTGTTTCTCTTCCTCTTGTTTTGTTCACGTTTATCTAAATATGCTTTGTATGAACTTGCCTGCTCTCTCTCTCTCTCTCTCTCTCTCTCTCTCTCTCTCTCTCTCTCTCTCTCTCTCTCTCTCTCTCTCTCTCTCAAATACTTGTTCGCTTAATCCCTAAGTGTTACACCACTAAATCTATTCTAGGTAGACCTACTTCTAAAAATTCTAATACTGAATACTGAGAGAGAGAGAGAGAGAGAGAGAGAGAGAGAGAGAGAGAGAGAGAGAGAGAGAGAGAGAGAGAGAGAGAGAGAGAAATTGAAAGACCATGACAACTTTATTTCTATGCTAAAATTACGTTTAATCATTGGATTTACGAGTTATACGTTTTAGCGTTGGGTCCGGGGAGGCATTCACCTCTTGGTCACAGCTGCGGGAAAATATCACGCAATACAAAAATGAAATCATAAACTTAGTTGTAAGTTGTCATTATTATTATTATTATTATTATTATTATTATTATTATTATTATTATTATTATCATTATTATTATCATCGAAGCTACAACTCTAGTAGGAAAAGCAGAATGTTAAAAGCACTATAAGGTCTCCAACAGAAAATAGCACAGTGAGGAAAAGAAGGAAATATTATTACACAGGAATTTAAGAAAATTGATTTGGAACCAAATCTACTTTTCAGTATTAATAGATAGGTTCAAGGAATAGTCAACTTACCTAAAACTGCATACATACATACAATTTACTCTGATACCTGACTTACATAGTAGTTTTTACCTCAGCTAACGAAGTTTGAAGGAGGTTATGTTTTACCCTTTGTTTGTGCTTGAGTGTGTGTGTAATGAAACTTTCAGGGATTAACTTTTATGTAAAAAGCTGGATATTAATAAATTTTGGAAGGTCAAGGTCAAAGGTCAAGGTCACGGTCAAGCAAAATGTCCAATTCACGTAATCAGCCATAAGTTTGGACATCGTTGTTAAAGAGACTTCAAACTTGGTTCATAGGCTATTTGAGTGTATGAAAATCCACTTATCTTGGAAGTTTTATTCCAGCTATGACTAGACTATGGAATGCTCTTCCTAATTACGCGCTGACATAAGTGTTTCCTTTTAAAGTTTATATATATATATATATATATATATATATATATATATATATATATATATATATATATATATGTGTGTGTGTATATATATATATATATATATATATATACATGACAGATCTATCTTAATGTTCCTTCGCCTATTAACACAAAGGACCTCAGTTAGATTTCACCAGTCGTCTCTATCTTGAGCTATTAAACAAATACTTCTTCATTCATCATCACCTACTTCACGCTTTATAGTCCTCAGCCATGTAGGCCTGGGTCTTCCAACTCATCTAATGCCTTGTCAAACCCAGTTGAAAGTTTGGTGAACTAATCTCTCTTGGGGAGTGCAAAGAGCATGCCCAAGCCATCTCCATCTACCCCTCACCATGATCTCATCCACATATGACACTAGTAATCTCTCTTATAGTCTCATTTCTAATCCTTTCCTGCCATTCAACTCCCAATATCCTTCTGAGGGCTTTGTTCTCAAATCTACTAAATCTATTGGAGATTGTTTCATTGTCATACCATGACTTATGTCCATAGAGTAACACCGATCTCACTAAACTGACATATACCCTGATTTTTATGTGTAATTTTAGGCAATTTGATTTCCATATTTTACTTAACCTCGCAATTGTCTGATTTGATTTTTTCAATCTTTCACTAAACTCTAATTCTAAAGATCCTGTATTGGAGATCTTTGTTCCTAAATATTTAAATGATTCTACCTTCCAATGATATTTCATCCTCCATTGCATACTCCGTTCTCTTCATCTCTGTATTTCTTCTGTTCATCTTAAGCCCAACCTCTTGTAATATTTCATGTTTTGACGTTTTTACTGTTTAAGAATAATTTATTGTTAACTTGTTCTTATCATTTGTTTATTTCCTTATTTCCTTTCCTCAATGGGCTATTTTTCCCTATACGGCATCTTGCTTTTCCAAATAGGGTAGTAGCTTGGCTAATAATAATAATAATAATAATAATAATAATAATAATAATAATAATAATAATAATAATAATAATTGGGAGAAGGTATGTGCTGCGTGGAGATGTGTCGTTTTCCAATTTCCTTACATTTTAAGTTTGTAAGACCGAAATTACTTTAGAATTTACATTAAAACTACTAAAATTTACCTCAAACTAAGGTAATTACCTTAAAAATTTAAACCCTGGTGTGAGCTGAGCAGCCATGGTGGTTGGCAACCATCCAACGGTTATAGAGGAAGAGAGAGAGAGAGAGAGAGAGAGAGAGAGAGAGAGAGAGAGAGAGAGAGAGAGAGAGAGGGGGTAATGAGACAAGATCGAATAGTTGAAAATGCAGGGGGTTGTAATGCAGGAAGGGGGAAGTACAGTGTAGGGAGAGATATAGGGACAATAAAGGAATGTAACGAATGGATAAATTTGCGAAAGAAGAGTGAGACTGAGAGAAAGGGTGTTATGCAATTAAGCGGTGTGAGAGGGGAGTTTCAAGTGTAAGACGTAGAGGCGAACGACAGACAAAGCGGAAGCAATGAAAGGGAGGGAGGGAGTACTGTGTCCGGGGAGGGAGGGAGGGAGTACGGTGTCCGGGGAGGGAGGGAGGGAGGGAGTACGGTGTCCGGGGAGGGAGGGAGGGAGGGAGTACTGTGTCCGGGGAGGGAGGGAGGGGGGCAGGGGTTTGAGAGGGGGAGGGGTGGAGACAGCATTCTGACCTAACTTATATATTATTATATTAAACAATACAATTGTGGGATTAGCGTTGTGAGAGGGGATATTTTACGATGAAAGAATGGATTTTTTTATGTCATCTTAAGCAGGAGAGAAGCTGAAGGAAATTAGCAATTTAGATTGAGACAAAGGATACGTTACACTTCCCAGATTAACTGGGTTTGCACAAGGATAGGGCTCCATGTGGGATAGGATAGGGAAATGGATAGGCAGGGATAAGGAATTTCTGTAGAGCGTGCTTGTGTAAAGGGAATAGGTAGGGAATGGAGGGGTGAGGTATGTGTGCTGTGTAGGATAAGAGGGATAGGCGGCATAGGCTATCCTTACTGGATAGAGAAGGATAGGTTTTGCAGTGTTGATTGTGAAAGTGCTATGACATATCAGCGAGATGATAATGTGAAAGAGATTGGTTACATCAGAGATATTATTATCATTATTATTATTATTATTATTATTTGCTAAACTACAACCCTAATTGGAAAAGCAGGATGCTATAAGCCCAGAGGCCCCTGCAGGGACGATAACCCAATTATGCTGATTGGGAATAACATTTTCCTGCTAATCAAAGAAATAATTTTGTGTGGATATCGGGCAGTGAAATGAGGAGATCCCTTTGGCTATGCAAAAATCTTGAGTTTGCGTGATTGATTGATTGAAAGTTTTCTGGCATCCTGACATCTAAGGTCATTGACGCCGATACCATTTACTGTATATGAAAATTAAAAGCAAATTCAATTAAAACCATAAAAATTAAGAAGTCATTACAATAGTTAAATAGTTTTCAGAAGACCTGCTTCTGAAATAAATCTAAAAATTCCGCTCGCATAGTAAGACACATCATGTCCAAGAATCTTGGCAAGGATAAACCTGCCATCCTCACCTCGAGCCTCAAACAGATATCTATTTCTTAAGTTAGTAAAATTAGGGCATTCGGTCAACAAATGCCTCACTGTTAAAGGTACTAAGCAGTCCTCGCAATACGGTTGGTGTTGGCCCTTCAGCAGAAACTCGTGTGTCAACCGTGTGTGACCAATACGGAGACGACAAAGAGTCGTCTCCCATTTTCGGGGAATCATGTTATACCTCCAAGGTGATATGATATTTGTTACTTCCCTCATTTTATTGCCATCTTGACTATCCCAGTGCTGTTGCCATTTATCACATACCAATTTCTTGATGTAAGGTAGGAAATCGTTACATGGAATGGGATACCTCCTTGGTAGCAACTCGGATGCCGCATTCTTCGCCAGTAAATCTGCCTTCTCATTCCCAGACACACCTACATGTGCTGGAACCCAACAAAATCGAACAGTTATACCTTTCCGTCCAATAATAAAAAGCCATTCTAAAATCTTTAAAACTAGAGGGTTACTAGAATTAAAAACTTCTAAAGCTTGAAGAACACTCCTTGCATCACTAAAAATTGTAAAATTACCCTCCTTTTCCAAAGCTATTTTCTCAATAGCGGTTAATATGCCATACAGTTCGGCAGTAAATATGGAAGCTGTTAGAGGAAGTGCACCTCTACAATTAAAATCATTACTATGTACTCCAAATCCAACGCCAGCATCAGATTTGGAGCCATCAGTATATATAAAAGTCGATCCCCTATGTTCTTCGACATGTTCCATAAAAAGAGACCTGGATTCTAAGTCAGTCAAATTCTTCTTAACTCCAATAAAGTATCTACAAAAAGATATGTCAGGTAATTTCCATGGAGGCGTTGATGATACCTTGAATGGAAGCACCTTATTTCTAATCATATCCAGATTGTTTAATAATTGGTTAACCCGAAACCCAAAAGGTTGAGGAGATTTTGGGTGCAACTCAAAGTAGGTTGAGTTCCTTACAAGGCTTGCAGTTTGAAAGGCTGAAGAATTGGGGAGTCTTTGCAATCTAAACCAATACCGAATAATAGAGGACATTCGGTAAAGGTCCAGAGGCAACTCCCCAGCATCAACAAGGAGACTTGTGATAGGGGATGTTCTAAAGGCTCCTGTGGACAATCTAATGCTAGCATGATGTATTGAATCTAGTATTTTTAACCGGCTTGGGGTTGCTGAGGAGTATATTTCGCATCCATAACTAATTTTGGAAAATATCAAGGCCTTGTATAATTTTAAAATTGTATTGCGGTCTGCCCCCCATGATGTATGGGACAAGACTTTTAAAAGATTCATAGCTTCAACACATTTAGCTTTTAATGTTTTTAAGTGAGAAACCCATGTAAGCCTACAATCAAATATCAACCCTAAAAATTTGGCTTCACTTGCACATGGGATCCGTTGACCTTTGATGTATATATCCGGGTCTGGATGTACTCCCCGTATACGACAGAAATGGACAATTGTAGTTTTACTTGTTGAGAACTTAAATCCATTCATATCGGCCCAATGGATAATTTTATCAATAGAGAGTTGGATTTTTCTCTCAACCATTGCCATTCTGGCTCCAGCAAATGATATGGAGAGATCATCCACAAATAATGTTGCAAGAACATCCCGGGGAATGACTGAGGATATCCCATTAATTGCTAGTGCAAAAAGGGTTACACTCAGCACACTACCCTGAGGAACTCCTTCTTCCTGGCATTTACTCTGTGATAGAGCTTCCCCAACTCTCACTTGGAAAACTCTATGTGAAAGAAATGACTGGATGAATAGTGGTAGCTCACCTCTCAATCCGCACTCATGGATTCTTTTAAGTATACCGTATCTCCATGTGGTATCATATGCCTTTTCAAGATCAAAAAAAACTGTAACATGGTGCTGTTTGGAAGCAAAGGCTTCACAAATGGAGGACTCAAGTTGTATCAGCACATCAGTCGTTGAGTGCATTTTCCTGAATCCACATTGAATGGGTGATAAAATATTCTTCTTTTCAAGGTACCAAATCAGTCTTGCATTGACCATCTTCTCCATGATTTTACATAAACAAGATGTCAATGCAATAGGTCGGTAGTTTGCTGCTAAAAACTTGTCCTTACCGGGTTTTAAAAAGGCTAAAATAATGGCTAGTTCCCAAACACTTGGATAACTATGATCATGCCATATTCTATTAAAAATGCTTAAAATAAATAACTTTGTATTATAAGGTACATGTTTAATCATTGCATATGGAATTCCATCGGGTCCAGGGGCTGTATCGTTACAAGTAGCAAGAGCAGAATCAAATTCTCTTTCAGTAAAAGGAGAATTGTATGACTCTTGCTTTCTTGTTGCGAAGTTTAAAACTTTCTTTTCTTCATTGCTCCTATACTGGTGACCAGGAGCTGCTTGACACTTGCACGATACATTTGAGAAATGGTCAGCCAGGGCATTGCTAACTTCGGTTGCTCCAGTCATATACTGGCCATTTATCTTTAACACTGGTGGTGGGTTTGGGGTGAATTTTCCTGCTATCTTTTTTACTTTCCTCCACACAGATGATGTTGGTGTTCTACTGTTAATGGAGGAAACAAAGGACATCCAAGACTGGCGCCTAGCTTCTTTCATGGCACGGCGGAACTGTGCTCTACATTTCTTGTATATGACTAAATTCTCCTCATTACGGTGCATGCGCAATCGAGTTAAAGACTTTCTTGTGGCTCTGTGCAGGGCAGTTAGTTCTGACGACCACCAGGGGACTGGTCGTCGTCTGAATATCCCAGTTGTTTTGGGAATGGAATTCACTCCTGCTGTGTGAAGAGTTCCATTAAGTAAGTCTATGGCATCATCAACACTTTCAAACTGTTCTGCATTTCCTTCAATTTCACTTAACTCCCGAAATCTATTCCAGTCCGCCTTATCAAGATTCCATCGAGGTGATCTTTGTAAAGGTGGACCATTGTTGGTGTTTATAATGATTGGTGCATGATCACTAGTATGCCAATCATCTAATGTTCTCCAATTAAAATCGAGAAGACAGTTAGAGCTTGCAACTGATAGGTCAATGCAGGACAAGGTACCTGTCTGTACATGAAAATGTGTGGGCTCTCCTGTATTGAGGAGTCCGACATCTTCATTCTCCAAAATTGACGATATAATATTACCCCTTGCATTTGCTAAAACATCACCCCATAAAGGATGTCTACTATTAAGGTCTCCTAGTAAGAGAAAGGGTTGTGGGAGTTGTTTAATCACCTCTACTATATTATCATATGAGATGTTATCATTTGGAGGCAAGTAAAGAGAACAGATTGTGTATTTTCTTCCTATATCAATCTGTACAGCCACTGCCTGCAGAGGGGTACAGATAGACAAAGATATTTGGGGAACATCTCGACGAATGTATATAAGACTTCCCCCATGGCTCCCTGCTCGTTGATCATATGGTGTCCTATAGCTAACATACTCTCGAGGACAAGGAGTATTAGCATCGAGCTTGCTTTCTTGTAGACATACTGTTATAGGGGAGTGCTCACGTATGAGGAGCTTAAGTTGTTCATATTTCGCCCTTAAACCCTGGCAATTCCATTGCAGAATGGAGGAAAAAACTATGTTTTATTTTTTGGAAGACACCTTAGATGAAGTCTTCCCAATGGCACTAGTTGATCTAACAATGTTTCCCGGAGGTAACTCTAGAGAGGATCTTGATATAGTGGGTTTTGTGTTTCTCTTTTTCTTTGTGTCCTTTTGATCTAATTGTTGAGGAGGATGGTGGACCTCAACTTGAATTTCTGATTGGTTCAATTTACCTTCTAGTTGTTCAGAAACATCAGCAGACAAGATATCATATTTATTGGAAGTCGTGACTTTAATGTTTCTTATGGTAGGAGGAGAGAGGGAGGGAGGTCTCTCTCTTTTTCGATTAAAAGGTTGTGATCTGTCAGGTTTTTGCACCTTCCCCACTACGGGTTCACCAGGTAAATTGGTTTCGAGTGCAACCTCCATCAGATCAGGCAAGGAAACGGCCTGTGAGAGGTTTGTACTATTGTTTAAAATCGGAGTAGTTGGCTTTTGAATAATTTTCAGATCTTTAAGTGTCCGTTTTGATTTTTCCACAATTTCTGGATATAGATTTTCGATGGGACTTTCAACCTCTTTAACTACTTTCATTTGTTTCTTTATCTTAGAAGTAGAGATATAATTTTCGTCTGTGTGGTTTGACAAGTTTTTCTTCAGAACCATTGAAAAAGGTTGCCCTGGTCTTATTTGCTTTTCAAGAGCTCTTTTACGAGCCTCTTTAAAAGTAACCCTTTCCATGGTCCTAATGGCCTGGATTTCTTTTTCAAAAATAAACTTTACACAGCTTTTAGATGTAGCTGGGTGTGCTTCCCCACAATGTATGCAATTAGGGTTTTCTATGCATACTCCATGACTACTTTTTCCACAGTTGGCACAAACAGCTGGCTTATTGTTTAGTTTTTCTTTACATTTCTGGCTTAAATGGCCATACATTTGGCAATGATAACATCGCAATGGTGACGGGATATATGGTTTTACCTTCAAAGATAGCCATCCAGCTTTTATAACATTTGGTAATCGGCATTGATCAAATGTTATAATCAGAGTAGCAAGAGGGATACGTTGTTCTCCAACTCTCTTTCTCATTCTGACTACTTTAACTACTCCTTGACTTTTCAGTTCATCCTCTATTTCTTTCTCCTCTATATCCAACAATTCTGGAGCATATATCACACCTCTACTCTGGTTGAAAGTAGGGTGTGAAACGCATTTTACACTATGACCATTCAATTTTGTAAGTGTTTTTAACCTTTCACCTTGTAATGGGGAGAGTGTCTCTATCAAGAGACTTCCATTTCCCTGGGGTAAAATTTTTGGCTGCCCTCCACATAAATTAACTATTTCTCTATTAGCTTTAAAAACATTTATACGCTCATTTCTTCCGTTTTCAAATTCCAAGATAAAAAATTTTTCATAATTCACTACTTCATAGTGACCAGGTAATACTTCTACTTTTCTATATCTTTCTGTACTGTCATCATTTTTCACTCTCTCTCTCTTCTTCTCTAGCGTTTTATTATTCACATGACGTGAATAAGGTTCTAACGTTACAATGTTAGAACCCGAGTTGGAGCTGTCTGTACCGAGGTCCATGTTTGTATTTTCCAGGTCGTCAACAGAGGTGTTGGGTTTTTTTGGAAAAGCAAGCCGGGTTATCCACCTCTTATCGGAGGATGTCAGTCCTCCTATCCCATGTGGCCCAACACGAGAAGAGGCTTCAGCGGGGACCAGTCCTCTATTAGAGAGGGGCTGCCTCTCTTAAGGTGGGCGTACACTGGTCAGTGGGGGTAGTTAGCCCCTCCCACCGTCGACTCCAATGCCTGGCGTCACCCATTACCCGCAAATATGGGTGACTTAAGACCGGATCACTGGAGCCCGACTCTTAACAGACTTGGTCTGCACCCAATGGGGTCTGCCAGAGGGTGATGGCGTCTAAATTGGCACAGGTTGAGATGGAATGCACTCCATCCCACACTCTGCCAAATACAAAGCGGCATCCAAAGTAAAATCGAACATGCCAAAGTCGTCAACAATATCGAGCCCAAAAGGAAGAGATGGGAGAAAAAAAGAAATGATCAAAAGTAAAAGAGAAAGTGCTGACTGATTTAGTTGAATCGACAGCTGGGCACCGAGGTCCAATGGGAAGTAGTTCCCACTGTTCATTAGAGCCCAGCTGCTAATCCCTAAGCCCCCCATCCTCGTCAAGGCTTCAGCATCTGGGGGGTTGAGTTTGCGTGAATAATTCAATGAATAATATGACTAAAGAATGTAGGAGAGAAGAATGAGAGGCTTAATGTGGATAAGGGGAATAGCTATAAGATAAAGAAAGGATAGGGAGAGTGTAGGTTAAGAACAGTAGCACTCAAGCAGGCACAAAAGTTAGTGAAAAATTATGAGCAAATTCCTTAGATTAGTGCCTAGGCCTATGTTAGTGTAAGTGTGATTACCAGTTGTGCCGATAGACTTAATCATAGAGTAAAGTTGTAGATTATGCCGAAGAATAAAGGAAAAGTTTTTAATATATTATAGAAGATCGGGATGGATGAATTTGAAGTGTATTTACGTTATGGTTCATCTGAGTACAGCTGTAGTACGGTGTCTTTGTCTCTGTATTTGAATTGCCTCTTTATGTAACCTATTATGTCTTGTGTTTTCTTTTCAGCTTTTAGGCTCTGTTTGGTGAACTTCCAATCCTTGGTGATAATAATACCGAGATCTTCCTCCTGGTCCACACTTTGAATTTCATCACCCAGCAGTGAGTCATCTGATTGCGGGTTACTTTAAACTATGTCCATGATTTCGCATTTCCCACAGTTGAAAGGCATTTGACATTTTTGGGGCTGTTCTCCTAGCTTCATTAGATCCTCCCTTAAGGCTTCTACGTCTTCCGAGTTCGCAACATTTATGCCTAATTTAGTATCATCGAGAGAGAGAGAGAGAGAGAGAGAGAGAGAGAGAGAGAGAGAGAGAGAGAGAGAGAGAGAGAGAATGAAGGAAGCCACGATATATATACATATATATATATATATATATATATATATATATATATATATATATATATATATATATATATATATATATATATATAGTATTTCTACATTTTTATGATTTTGTCCAAACCGCCTTCCAGTCCTTACACTCTTCCCCAAACTATACTGAGAGAGAGAGAGAGAGAGAGAGAGAGAGAGAGATCCAACTATCAATTATTACATTCCTTAAGTCTTAACAGATGACGCATGAATATACAGATATCAAAATATACCTGTAGCTTATTAAGGTGCACATTCTCTCTCTCTCTCTCTCTCTCTCTCTCTCTCTCTCTCTCTCTCTGAGAACACTCAGATTTGACTGAAGAAATTCTTAGCAAAACTTACATTTGATGAATTGATACAAAATTACCAAAAACGTTGGCCTACACTTACTATTAATATTAGCTATCTTACAACCCTAGAAAAAATAGCCCAATGAGATGAATAAGCTACAAGAGAGGTGATATTCAAAATATATTAAGATCAGTAAGGGCATTAAAATAGATCTTTCATAAATAAACTATGAACTTATAAACTTAGGTCCGCCTGTTCAACATACAAACATTCGATGCAAGTTTGAACTTTGGAAGTTCCACCGATTCAGCTGCACAGTTACAAAGATCATTTTACTACCATACAAAACAGGGGAATGTATTATTTTCGATATCGCATTAAAATGTGTCATTTACAGGCTCTAACAAATAAGTAAAACTTGACCTCTAAAATTGACACGCCATCAACCGTCTTCGGTTCAAATATCGTCCAATCGTTCCATGGAGTCCAATGAGATGAAGTTAGCGAGTTATCTCTCCTTCGCCTCGCTCACACACATTTAAAACATAAAGTTGACGAATGTGCTTGATTATGGAATAAGATTTCCATTCAGGTTTTATCTCTAAAACTAACTTCATCTCAATTTTGATAGAATAAGCGACAAAAATATTGCATTGGACTATCGACGCTAAAGATGAGACGGTTTGTGGGGAGGACTGAGATGGTTTGAGAGAGCAATGAAAAATAACAATCGTGAAATATTAAAAGATCAGTCTAGGGAAGTATTTGAAACATGAACTATTTTATCTATATACTTCTGTCTATAGAGTATTTTGGTATCATTAATGTAGAATTGGAAACTTTGCATGGAAAAGACGCCTGTGACTGTGTGTGTGAGGTGTTGGTGATGTTGTCACACCACTATCAGGGAGGGAGGGCCACATTCATTAGGTGTTGGAGCATCAACCGGAAGTAGGAGATATTGCATTTTCATGAAGGAACAAAAAAAACTCCAAACGTGAAATGTTTTAATAATCTACTCGTAGCATACATTTCGTTCGATCTGATTTTAAAAGAAAGAAAAAAAAACATGATCTAGAGAGGTACTTAGTAGCGAGCAAGCAGCAATCTTATTTTGCTCCTCCTAACTCCATTGAGGGATTGTACTTCGATGTATGTTCTCCAAAATCTATTGGATTTGTCATTGGGTCATTTCCCACAGGTCCACCAAGTTTCGTTTGAATAGCTTCAATAGTTTTGGCGTAACGTTATTCACAAAAATAAAAAATAAAAAAAATATAAAGCATATTCTCACATATAATATCACGTAATCATATTCATTTCTTTATATTTTAGAATTGCGTAATTCACAACATGATATTTTCCAATAGTCGAAAAGATGTTTATTGTTATAATAATAATTTAACATTTCGTTTATTATATATATATATATATATATATATATATATATATATATATATATATATATGTATATATATATATATATATATATATATATATATATATATATATATATATATATATATATATACACAGAAGCAGCAAATACGAAAAAATATAACTGAACAATAGAAAAAAAAAGTTGGAGGGACTAAATATATTCTAGGACAGGGCTACTCAACTACTATGAGGATAGGTCCAGTTAGACAAGTTCCACTGTATACATAAGTCCGGAAATTTTTATTACATGAAATCATCTAAATAAAACAACCAATTCGAGAACAGGGTATTAAGCCATGATTTTTGTTAATTTCATATTCACTGTTTGTTTTATTTATACAAATTTTTAAAACGTGGAAATAAAAGTATTAACTTTTATACCTACAGTATAAACAAGACTTGAATGTTTTTCCCTATAAAAACAACTGAAATTGAGAGTTCTAAAATTAAATACTATTTCATATAATAGTATTTTAATAATAAAAATTCACCTCTTTTAAAACATAACAGGATATGAACATTCCCTCTCAGAAAATAAAATGAATTTTCAAAAAAAAAAAAAAAAAAAAAAAATCTAAAACACCACAACAAGAATTTAGTGAGAGAAATTGAGAAAGCAGATTCGCAGCAGTAAGTGGAGCCAAACATCGTGAAAATTTGCACTGCTAATCTGTGAAGTGTAGGACAATTAGCAGGGGATCCTTCTTTTGACCAAAATGTTTCTGGTGTACAATCACAGAATACTTGTTTCAGTGCTACATTCTCTTGAAAGTCAATAAGTTCCAGTTGGATTTTAGTAGCATCTACCCATTTCCAGGTGAGATTTGCTTCGACTGAAAATTCTGTGATATCTGTCACTAGAAAAGGGTTTTGAATGAACAGCAGCAACTGTTTTCCAAGAACAAAATCATCAAAGCGAACCTTAAAATTGTTGATCAGCTTCTCAATAAATTGGACATATTTAGTGTCTGTTTCATCTTTACGTTCCTCCAAAAGTCTTGGAAAATGGAAAAGTTGGCTCTGAATATCGTCCTTGAAAAGTTCTATTTTTTTCTGGAAAGCTCGAATTGCTGAGATCAAGTTGGAGATAGTGTGTTTTCCCCTTGCAGTTTGACACTGAGGTCATTCAAATGTGACATTATGTCTGCCAAAAATCCAACACTTTAAATTTTCTTGTCATCTTTCAAAAATTCAGAAAATGCCTTTGCCTTCACACTGGTTTGATCCTCCAGGAAAGTCTGCAACTCCTTCCTAATTGCCCAAAATCGCTCCAAATCTTTTCCCTTACTTAGCCATCTCACATTATTGTGCACAAGTAAATCGTCATAGCTTGCACTGACCTTGGTAAGAAAGGTTCGTAGTAGACGATGTTGTAGTGCTGACGTTGATCGTAGGAAGTTTACTAGCCTCATAATAGTCTCCATTACTTCACCATATTCATCTCCAAGACTGGCACACAGAACTGACTGGTGGATTATGCAGTGGTAACTTATCATGTTCGGATTATCTACCTTTATCTTCTGTTAATGCAAGAGCAGTAACAGAAAATGCTAAATCACTTGGAAACTATTATATATATATATATATATATATATATATATATATATATATATATATATATATATATATATATATATATATATATATATATATATATATATAAGGTCCTGGGAGCATTCGTAAGTTAAATACTGTACATAAGTACTATAGACCCCTGACTCACAGCCGAGGAAATACACTTGCAAGAATCCATCACCAGGACCTTCGTGTTACTTAAACATATTTTCTTCTCCTGGGGCCTGGGGTCCAACTACTACACTCAGAAGGTCCGAATTCGGACCGCGGGCCGCCAGTTGAGTAACCTTGGTCTAGGAAATTGGCGGGAAGTTGCATGGCCAGGCGTCTTTGGTTACGGTTGAAGGCGTTTCAATTTCAGCGGTCAATCTGTACTTATTGTTGAACGTGTGAATGCCCTGTTTTATTGTGATACTAATTATGATACATTACACGTTTTGCATAATCTTGGGTTTATTATGAATAACCTGTAATAGGTTTGAAAAGAGATATTAAGTGTAGGCCAACGTTTTCGGTGTGTGTGTGTGTGTGTGTGTGTAGGCCATTTCTAATTTCTAAGGATGTCCGGCAAATCCTCTTTAGGTTTTAAAATTGACATTTTTATTTGTTCAACTTCGATGTATTGATTGATGAGTTTTGGCTATGTGGCCCTGTTCATTACTTCATTACTTGATATAAGTTTGGTGAGATCGGTGTTAATGTATGGACATTAGTCATGGTATGACAATGAAACATTATCCAAGTGATTTAGTAGATTTAAGAACAAAGCCCCTAGAAGGATATTAGGAGTTGAATGGCAGGACAGGATTAGAAATGAGACTATAAGAAAGATTACTCAGGATTAGAAATGAAACTATAAGAGAGATTACTCGAGTACCATGTGGATGAGATCATGATGAGGGGTAGATGGAGATGATTTGGGCATGCTCTTCCCACTCCCTAAGAGAGATTAGTTCACCAAACTTTCAACTGGACACTACAAGGCACTAGAAGAGTTGGGAGACCCAGGCCTACATGGCTGAGGACTATGAAGAGTCAAGTCGAAGGTGATGAATGGAGAAGTATTTAAATAAAAACTCAAGATACAGACTGGCGAAATCTAACTGAGGCCCTTTGCGTTAATACGAGTAGATGATGATGATAAGGACACCTATATTATTTTAGAGAGAGAGAGAGAGAGAGAGAGAGAGAGAGAGAGAGAGAGAGAGAGAGAGAGAATGGTTTTATAATTGAGAAGGTATATACCTTATAAAGACAAATATACATAGGAATTTCGAAAGGAAATATGAAATGCGTAGATGGAAGTGACAAGTTCAAGTAGAAACTATGGTGACAAAAATGATCCTTCCGGTCCTACCATCTGATGTGCCATCTACAGGAATACCTTAAATAATTATAGCATTTCCTCCTCATTTAACCCCACCCTCGTATCTCTAGCAGGAGCAACATTCTTACTCCTCCATTTCCTTATAGACCACGCTCTCCAGCACCTCCTGCAAGTTCAATTATTCTAAGAATGAAAAGCACCAAACCAGAAAAAAACAGAAATCAACTATAAGGGCACTAAGTAGAGCGCAGACCTCCGCCGCCACGGCAGCTTATTTCTCGACCTAGACCACTGACCTTAACTTATGGCTGATTGGGTGAATTAGACATTTTGCTTAACTGTGACCTTGACCTTTGACCTTGAATTTCCAGAATTTAATAATTTCCAGCTTTCTACATAACAGTTAATCTTTGCAAGTTTCATTACTCATGATTAAAATTGTAGCCAGCAAGCTGTTCACAATCACGCACAAACACACAAACAGGGCTAAAGACATAACCTCTTTCCTAATTCGTTGGTGGAGGTTAATGTGTAAACTTTGAAAAGGCGTGTCTGTTACCTATAAACATATTATTCAAAGCACGTTTCACCAAAATATAAATTAGGACCATTCTTACGTAGGCCTACAAGTTATGATCTTGTTCGTCAAGACAAATGAAACACATTATGCAGGAAGAATCTTCATTACAGGTACCCGAGTCCTCTACAACAAAAACGCTGTCACTACCTAATTAAACTTTATTGCAACAGCAACTCGTTGCAAAAGTTATTGCAAAAGTTATTGCAAACTTCAAGGGACAATATTTCCAAGACAAAATACTCTCTCTCTCTCTCTCTCTCTCTCTCTCTCTCTCTCTCTCTCTCTCTCTCTATATATATATATATATATATATATATATATATATATATATATATATATATATATGCGTATGAGACGATACGAGTACTGATCGCGTATTCCCCCTAATTACCCTTCCCCCCTGGGTAATGCCTTCCTGAGAGAGAGAGAGAGAGAGAGAGAGAGAGAGAGAGAGAGAGAGAGAGAGAGAGAGAGAGAGAGAGAGAGTTCTGTGCAAGTGGGGAATCAGAAAGCGAGAAATGAATTATAGGATATAACAGAGAAATGTCTAACACAACTAACTGGAAATAATGAAACTTTCTTATTCTGACACTCAAGATTCAAATAATGGAAATGAATGACAACAACACACGAACACAATTATGAAATCTACGAGGTTATCATTTATCACTCTTGTTGTACGTAAAAACACATTCTTTGAAGTCAAGTATTTCAGGCAAACAATGTTCCTCTTGGACGGATAGACTATACTACACAAAATTGGTTAATATATAGTGATTACGCATGAGAGAGAGAGAGAGAGAGAGAGAGAGAGAGAGAGAGAGAGAGAGAGAGAGAGAGAGAGAGCGCTACTGGCCTCTTAGGTAGGGAGAAACTGTGATTTCAAAATCTCACACAGTCAAATTTAGATTTTACAAAAGTGAAAGGCCATTTTTTTCTATGGTATAATTACATTAAATTGTTGGATGTAGGAGTTGTATGTTTTAACCTTGGGTCCGGGGAGGCATTCACCTCATAGTCACAGCTATGGGAAAATAGCACGCAGTACAAAATTGAAACCATAAACATAGTTGCAAGATGTTGTCGTTATTATTAGCTAAGCTACAACACTGGTTGGAAAACCAGAATGCTATAAGCACTATAAGGTCTCCAACAGGGAAAACAGCCCAGTGAGGAAAGGAAACAGGGAAAAATAAAATATTAAAAACATTAACATTAAAATAAATATATATACAACCTATAAAGACTAAAAAAAAGAGGTAGAGAAAGAAGATAGAATATTGTGCACGAGTGTACCCTCAAGCAAGAGAACTCTAACCCTAGACAGTGGAAGACCTTGCTACAGAGGCTAGGGTACTACCCAAGACTGGAGAACAATGGTTTGATTTTGGAGTGTCCTTCTCCTAGAAGAGCTGTTTACCGTAGCATCCTGCTTTTCCAACCAGGGTTGTGGCTTCACTAATAATAATAATAATAATAATAATAATAATAATAATAATAATAACTTATTCTCTCCCTATAACAGCCTTTACCAAAATAATGGAAATGACAAAATTTCAAACAAAATATAGAAAATTCTCCGCCCAACATATTCAGTATTAAGAATGCTCTTTATAAGCAACTGCTAACCTCATTTCTCTATAATATTTACCTTCCCCAATTAATATCCCTGATGGTACTGTTCTGTTCAAAATTGGTTGGACATCAAGAGGGAATAAAGGGAGCAGGAACGGAGGTCAGGGGGAATTTGAAATTGAGGAGTTATTAATATTATCATTACTTGCTAAGCTTAAACCCTAGTTTGAAAAACAAGATGCTATAAGCCCAAGGGCTCCAACAAGGAAAATAGCCCAGTGTGGAAAGGATATAAGGAAATAAATAAACTACAAGAGAAGTAGTTAATCATTGAAATAAAATATTTTAAAAACCGTAACAACGTTAAAATAAATAATTCATATGTTAACTATTAAAAGTTCAAAAAAGAAAAAAAAAACAAGAGTAAGAGAAATAACATAGAATAGTGTGCCAAGTATACCTCTAAGCAAGAAAGGTTGAAAGGTTTAATGGCCTCTCATGAGTGGCAGATGAAAAGGACAGTGTAATTGCCTTAGGAGTGACTACATAAACATATGATCAGTGCCCAAGACACCTCTCCACCAATGTTTTGGACCAGGGAAAGCCTGCTAATGGCTGCTGATGACTCAACAGGTAGAGCTATAAGCTCCACCAAAACCCCTGATCCTTTGCTCGCAAGGATGGTGGGGTTGCAGAGACTATAAGAAGCCATTGAGCTTGACCGGGTCTCGAACACTAGTCTGGCCGAACACCAGACCGGGACGTTTCCAGTAGGCCGGAGAGGGCGATGCAGAGACTCTTAAATAAGTCTATACAGGGTACAGCGTGACTACACTAAACTCCTACATTAATAAATCATCATTATTTCCTCCTCCTCCACGCCTATTGATGCAAAGGGTCTCAGTTAGATTTCGCCAGTCGTCTCTATCTTGAGCTTTTAACTCAATACTTCTCTATTCATCATCATCTTCACGCTTCATAGTCCTGAGCCATATAGGCCTGGGTCTTCCAACACATCTAATGCCTTGTGGAGCCCAGTAGAAAGTTAGGTGAACTAATTTCTCTCGGGGAATGCGAAGAGCATGCACAAATCATCTCCATCTACCCCTCACCATGATCTCATCCACATATGGCACTCCATTAATCAATCTCTCTTATAGTTTCATTTTTAATCCTGTCCTGCCATCTAACTCCCAACATCCTTCTGAGGGCTTTGTTCACAAATCCACAAAATCTGTTGGATATTGTATAATCTGAAAAATCTGTAGATACTGAGATCAAATAAATAACTCGTGAAAAATATTCCCTACTTGTTATGAATTCCCAAAATAATAATTAACTGCAAAACCTACCAAAGTCACGTAAAGAATAAAGTGTGTGGTGTGACAATATTCTCCCAACCTTCTCTGGGTGCTGGGGCTAACTTGCTGCTTGACGTCAATATGGCCGGACTAACAAAGAATGCCTAGACACTGCTGATATAATTTAATCTAATTAGTTCACCAAATATTTAACTGGGTTCCACAAGGTGCTAGAAGAGTTGGAAGACCCAGGCCTACATGGGTGAGGACTATGAAGCGTGAAGCAGATGATGAATGGAGAAGTATTAGCTCAAGATAGAGACTTCACTGGCGAAATCTAACCGAGGCCCTTTGCGTCAATAGGCGTAGGAGGAGATGATGATGATTCATTTTGTAACCTTTAAGGCCAAAGACCAGCCACGGATACATGCGAATTTATTCAGATGGTCAAATGTGGTTAACATATCTAGCCTGGTCCAGAATTTGATCGATTGAGATTAATCCAGCTGGCGTGAAGTGAGGATGGCCAAGGTTTCATGCAACTTCTGAATCTTGCCATTTCTTTGAAATATTGGATCTAATATGTCACACTTTATATCTATATCTGAGTTGGAATCCTTTCTGTTAATTTGATTTATAGTTAAGAGGGCTTCTTTTTCGAGAGAGAGAGAGAGAGAGAGAGAGAGAGAGAGAGAGAGAGAGAGAGAGAGAATAATCAACAAGCAGATAATAATAATAATAATAATAATAATAATAATAATAATAATAATAATAATAATAATATACTGCCTCTACAAACACCTCGATCTCTCTCCCTAAAATCGAGTAAAAAAGGAATATGTGGATTACAAAAGTCGTTATCATTAAATATAAATATAAAATATTTCAGAGATCTGTCTCATGGGAACACATTCATGCCCAGATATTTGAAAATATATATGTTTGAAAATTTGCCTTTTATAATGTAGGAGAAATAATATAGATAATATAACGAAAATATCAATAAATGACACAATATAAACAAAATAGAAATATGGACGTTTCATAAGTGAGCAGGCAGCCTTGCCAAATTTCCTCCTGACAACATTATTCCCCTTAATAACACTGATACTGCATTAGACGTTCCATTTACATTTGGCACATGCGAGGCTAACCAAAGACTATACTTTAGTTTAGCATTATAGCGAAAATATTATTTATAATCTCTCTCTCTCTCTCTCTCTCTCTCTCTCTCTCTCTCTCTCTCTCTGTTTCCGCTTCTTCCTCTCTTACATATGTGCTGTCCAACCTTTGGGATTCTACAAACAATACATGGAGACTCAAAGATCATATTGTGATTTCCGTTGTTCAGTGTACGTTGGATTGGAATCCGAAGGCTAATATTAGGTTCTGTTGACGGATGAATTTTCGAATAGAATTTTGAATCGTCCCTCCCAACGTCTCGTCCGGTTACACATAATATTATGTGTTGTGACAACCAACTACATTATAGACTACACTCTCTCTCTCTCTCTCTCTCTCTCTCTCTCTCTCTCTCAAAAGTAGGGTAGGGGAGGTATGGGGGACGAGAGGGGGAACGCGACAGAAGCTTCTAGAATCTTCGAGAAAGGAAGAGAGGACACAGTGCATGATATGTGTGAGGAGAGAAGCCATGGCGGTTAGCAACAATCCAACGGTTATAGAGGAGAGAGAGAGAGAGAGGGGTAATAAGACAAGATCGAATAGCTGAAAATGTAGGGGGTTGTAATGTAGGAAGGAAGGGGGGAAATGCAGTGTAGGGAGAGATATAGGGACAATAAAGGAATGTAACGAATGGATAAATTTGCGAAAGAAGAGTGAAAATGAGCGAAAGGGTGTTATGCAATAAAGCGGAGGGAAGGGTTGAAGGGTTGGGTGTGCCAGCCGCTCTCGTCAACCGCTTATGTAAATAAAAAGGGTTTTACGGCCATTTTTTACGAGGTTTTAGTGTGGGTTTCCAAGATTTCCATTAATGATTGTAGAGAAACTTGTTATAAATATACCTTCGTTTATTAACTTGGTACTAGTTGGTAGGATCTAACACTTTCAGGAGACAGGAATACGATCTATTTGATTTCATTGGTAATAAAAACTATTTTATTTCATATTGATGATAACTATTATGAAATAAAATAAAAGGCAAATTTTCAAACAAATATATTTTCAAATAGACTTATTTACGTCTAGAAATCTCACATGTTAAAGGTACTAGCATTGTACAAACATACACACACACGCACACATATTTACCATACCAAGCAAGCTGCTCATTGCAACGAGCCGTAGATGTTAGTACTATCCCATTTTACTAGACTAACTGCAAAAAAAAAAAAAATAATTATCTTCTCGGTAATTAAGCCAAAATTATTCAAACAATAGAGAAAACCTACATAGAAAACAATGGCGTAGGCCGAGTTTTACGTATCAAATTCATTCACTTTATCCTAATCGGGAGAAGACGTATCTCGTGTTCGAATGTCTTTTATTCTAACTTCCATTTCGCATAAGTAGTTATCATTGTAAAGGTTTTCCGGTTTTAGGCATGGAATAGGGCCTACGCATCTACAAATCACGTCACTTAGGCCTACACTAAAACAAAGCATAAATTCCTCAAATAAAGTTATGATTAACAGAATTAAATCTCTCTCTCTCTCTCTCTCTCTCTCTCTCTCTATATATATATATATATATATATATCCACATCCACTAACAAACAATTTTCAAATCCTGCAATTTGGCGCCAAAATCTTTCCTGAAACCTCCAACTCTTTCAAAAGGGCAAAGTAATATGAAACTATCGCTCAATTCAGAAGAAAATGTCTTGTTTCATTGGGCGAAATCATATGAAAATATCGTTCAACTCAACGCAGTTCCGATAGGCCCTGCTGCTTCCTCCGGTGCCTTAGATGACCGCGGAGGTAGCAGCAGTAGGGGATTCAGCGTTATGAAGCTTCAGCTATGGTGGATAATGTGGGAGGGTGAGTTGTGCCTTGATATATATATATATATATATATATATATAACAAATCTAGCCGTTTTTGTGTATACCTTCTCTGAGTGGGAATGCCGTAATATGGTGAAATAGTTTGTGTATCACCATGATCAACAAAGCTGTACTAGTCAGAGCCACTCACACTAGGTCGGTTTGCTGTGAGTGATCACACAAAAATCTCCCACCATCACCTATCCACAGTGGCTAGCGTTTTGATGAAAACTGGCCAAACCCCAGACATGAATAAGAACATGTCTGAGGCATTTTTTAAGCAATATACTAGAAACGGCTGCATTTGTTTTTGTTGTTGTTGCTGTATTATATCTATCTATCTATATTTACATATTATATTAAATCATAGCGTCTGCCACAGTCTCGGTCTAGAATTAAGAATAGCATTTTTGCTACTTCATGAAACTCTGTCAGTAGAACCGACCAGAGCTTCTCTCTCTCTCTCTCTCTCTCTCTCTCTCTCTCTCTCTCTCCACAAGCACATTCTATTTCATGTACAAAGGTGTATTAAGCCAATTTCTTTTCCAATGTATAATGTATTTGTAAATTGTATTCGAGTAAATACTCCAATATTTGTCTGACAATTTTATCAAATTCTTATGAAGGTATTTCAAAGAGACGTTATTGGGCAGTGCTGCCATTAGTCGTTTCATCTGGAGTTTGGCCAGGTTTCATCACCACGCTGGCCAACTGCCGATTGGTGATGGTGGGAGACTTTAGTCTGATCGCTCACAGCAAACCAACCTAGTATGAATGTCCCTGACTATAATAGAGTTGCTGATCATGATACAAAAACACCCTCTAACCACGTTGAGAGAGAGAGAGAGAGAGAGAGAGAGAGAGAGAGAGAGAGAGAGAGAATAAATGTTTAGACATGGTTGAAAAGGAAAAGAACTAATTAAAATATATCTTAAGTAGAACTTAGAATAGCTTTACTAGTAAGGGAATTAGATGAGGAACGTTTGATATAAAGTGATAAGAAGCAAATACGATTAAATATGATCTGAGATTAGAGAAAAAGTTGAAGGGACCAAATAAAGTCTAGGAAATTGGCGGGAAGTTGCATGACCATGCGTCTGTGGTAACGGTTGATGGCGTTTCAATTTCAGTGGTCAATCTGTACTTATTTGTCGGACGTGTGAATGTCCTGTTTTATTGTGGTACTAATTATGATACATTATACATTTGCATAATCTTATATTCATTATGTATAACTTGTAATAGGTTTTAAAAGATATTAAGTGTAGGCCAACGTTTTCGGTGTGTGTGTGTGTGTAGACCATTTCGAATTTCAAAGGCTGTCCGGCAAATCCTCTTTAAGATTTTACATTGACATTTTTATTTGTTCAACTTCGATGTATTGATTGAGAGTTTCTAGCTATGTGGCACTGTACATCACGTTCAACTGAACGAAATTATTTGAAGAGGAAAGGGAAACCTAATGAATATGTAGGTTAGACCAATTTGTACAAACGTGTTCACACACACACACACAAAATTTCAGATTCAAAGAGGTTGTTGAACACCTTCCATTTATATGTGACTCATTATTCCTCTTAACTAAGAAATGTGCAGTCCTTGGAGTGACATTATAATCAAGTAACTAATTATTATTATTATTATTATTATTATTATTATTATTATTATTATTATTATTATTATTATTCTAAATGAAAAAATCCCAAGTGATTTCGGTTCGATTTTCTCTCAAAATAACCTGTTATTTCCAAAGCATTCGATCTGGGGCCTCTCTATGTTCTTCCTCGGAGTTGAGCGATATTTCCCCACTATTTCGTTCAATGAAATAAGTAATTTTCCTCTGAATTGAGCGATAGTTTCATATTGCTTCGCCCTTTGGAATGAATTAGAGGTTTTAGGCGCCAAGTTGCAGGATATGGTAATTGGCCATTTGTGGATAACAAATGCAGTCCACTGCAGGACTAAGGCCTCAGACATGACTTGAGTCGCATCTGGTGTTTGGCCAATTTTCATAATAATAATAATAATAATAATAATAATAATAATAATAATAATAATAATAATAATAATAATAATAATAATAATAATAATTTCTTATATCATTTATTTATCTCCTTATTTCCTTTCCTCACTGAGCTATTTTTCCCAGTTGGAGCCCTTGGGCTTATAGCATCTTGATTTTTTCAACCAGTGTTGTAGCTTAGCATTTAATAATAATGATGATAATAATAATAATAATAATAATAATAATATCAACATCAAATGCAGCCGTTTCTAATCCAGTAAAGGACAAAGACCTCAGACATGTCCTTATTCCTATCTTGGGTTTGGGCAGTTTTCATCACCCGCTGGCCAGTGCAGATTAGTGATGGTGGGAGACTTTAGTGTGCTCGCTCACAGCAAATCAATCTCGTATGGGTGGTCATGACTTAGCACAGCTTTGCTGATCATGTCGATACACCAATCTCTCTCTCTCTCTCTCTCTCTCTCTCTCTCTCTCTCTCTTGTTGCATATTATACTTTGTGTGTTTGTGTGTGAGTGAGTCCCTGATTGCGGATAGCTGAGTCCGAGTCTCGCTAGTGGCTAACATAGTGACTGACCGACCACTCTCTCAGCAAGCTGTCAGCCAGGACTGTCACTGCTCGCAGTTTGACAGTCTAAAAAGTTTGACTGAGACAGTTTTTGATACTGTTGCAGTTGGGAAAGTGTATATTAACATATAAAATACATTCGGACTCGATAACAAAATCTATCATGAATGATGGAAGAGGCTGGACATAATATGCTCGCTATAACTTGGGAGAAGAATGCTCTCTCTCTCTCTCTCTCTCTCTCTCTCTCTCTCTCTCTCTCTTCTCGGAGTTTCATGAACAAATGCTTGTGATAAATAAGCCTCTTTTATTATCTAGTTCCATTTTATTTCCCTTTTTGTGGATTGAAAGTATCCACATCTCTAGGTGGTCTCTGGTTCTGGTTCTGGTTCAGGGGGTAAGACATAGCCTTTGCAACGGCGCCTCTAAAGTTTATCTTCTTATACTGATTTGTCTTTTCCTTCACATCAGGTTTAATACTTCTTTTTCTTTTCTATATTTGTTTCACTAAATGAAATAATCCTACAATTTTCTTCGGATCTTCCTCGTATGGTCGTTGTAGCTCAATTACTTCATTCCTTTCTTTTCGTGTTGGTTTGTGGAGGAAGACCATAGGCTTCTTATAAATAATAGATGGTAGACCACTTCATGGTAGCTTGCGTTCGGTCAGCTGGTGGCCATCTTGGTTTATTAACTTTTTTAATTTAAGGTCTGCTTATCTAGTCCTGTACAGCAGGGAAACCCTACTCTCTACAGGACCTCCACGGATGTTTTATGATGCTATAAGCACAAGGACTCCAACATGGAAAATAGCCCAGCGAGGAAAGGAAATAAGGAAACATTACAAGAGAAGTTTAAAAACAATGATAACATAAAATTAAATCTTTCATCATACAGAAACTAGTTGTTTACTTGTTTAAAAGAAAAAAAAAAAAAAAACTAAACATTTCATTAACCCTGTATGCAATATCTGGCAGCTTTGAAGCAGTTCCAAATATCTCGCTATTCATGTACTCTCAGATCTAGTCATGTTAATAGAATTTTGTTGCTGCCTATTGGTAACGTTCCTGCCTGGTGATTACCAGGGGGAAGTTAGAGTTGCCCTCAAACTCGTTAGTTCTTTGGTCTCTGTAACCCTATCATCCGTGTGAGCTAAGGGGGGGGGGGGGCGGCGTTAGTTCTTTGGTCTCTGTAACCCTACCATCCGTGTGAGGTAAGGGGGGGGGGCGGCGTCTGGGGGAGCCTATCAGTCCGGTCTAGGACTTTTTGTCCTAGACTTTCTGGCACAGGACTTTTTTCATTCTTCAATAGAATCCCTGAATAATTTAAGAAATAAATTTGCATTATAGTTTCATTTCTAAACCTGTCCTGCCATTTGATGATAATAATAATAATAATAATGATATATAGTTTTTACTTATATCACACAAATTCCTATATTTCTCTCAACTTTGACTCCCAGATGAGGAAGATAATGAGAGAGTAGAAGAGAAGACAATCTTTTTCTACTACAGTACTGTGTAGAGGAAATCACGTGACCTATAGAAATAAGAAGAAACTCCTCATAGTAGCTGTTATAGACTTTAGTAAAGCCTTCTACCCTTAAATTATTACTATTACTAGCCAAGATACAACCCTCATTGGAATAGCAAGATGCTATAAGCCCACGGGCTCCAACAGGGAAAAAATAGCCCAGTGAGGAAAGCAGTATTTAAATATTTAAAACTATCGGACTGTAACATATATAAATAATTGAGGGGCACTTAGAAGAGCACAGACCTCCGCTGCGGCAGCTTATTTCTCCGTCTATTACTTGACCGTGACCTTGACCTTTGACCTTGACCTTCCAAAGCTTGTTTCCAGCTTTTTACGTAACAGTTAATCCCTGATAGTTTCATTACTCTAGGATTAAAATGTGATCAGGAAGTTGTTCACAAACAAACACACACACACACACACACACACATATATATATATATATATATATATATATTATTTGTTAAGGTATAAACCTAGTTGGGAAACCAGGATGCTATAAGCGCAGGAGCTCCAACAGGGAAAACAGCTTAGTGAGGAAAAGAAACAAGAAAAAATTAAGTATTTTAAGAAGAGTAACATTAAAATAAATATTTTCTATATGATTCTTTCAGTCGAGAAACATGCCAAGCGCCATTTTGGGACAAAATAGTTTTATTAAATAAAACTTGGATAGTAACAACAATAATAATAATAATAATAATAATAATAATAATAACTATTTTGTCCCAAATAGAGAGAGAGAGAGAGAGAGAGAGAGAGAGAGAGAGAGAGAGAGAGAGAGAGAGATTTAACACCAAAAAAGCACACGACGAACGAACTCAAAGGCTTGTTCGTCTCTTGAGTACAATCGTTCGATTTGATTTGACTTTGGCTTCGTTTGTAAAATTTATATTTAAATCTGTAAATCATAATTTCATTTTACTAACTTGTGCTTTAATTTTGTTTATGTCTAATTCACTTGATTTGCACATGCCTATTTCATGCCTATAACCGTAAAAGGTTTACAATGATAACTACTTAATCAGAGTCAAAGTTAGAAATGAAGACAATCGAACACCAAATACGTCTATTTCTCGATTAGGATAAAGTGAATGAATTTGGATACGCAAAACTAGGCCTACGAAATTGTTTTTTATGTAATTTTCTCTCTTATTTGAATAATTTTGGCATAATTATCAGAGAAGAAAGTTATTTCTCTTGCAGTTAGTCTAGTGAAGTGACAGGATGGCAGTTGGGAGGGATAGTTTAAGGAAGGGAAGAAGGGAATAAAACCGACTGGGTGGGACATAGATTATTTGCTCGACCTTGACCTTGACCTTTGACCTTAACATGTATTAAATGGCGTGGATGTTCATACACTGAAATGTGAACCAAGAATGAGTTCTCTTTGACAACGATGTTCAAACTTATGTCTGATTGCGTGAATTGGACATTTTGCTTGACCTTGACCTTCCAAAATTTAATCATTTCCATCTTTTTACATAAAGGTCAATCCCTGTAAGTTTCATTACTCTACAATTAAAATTGGGGCCAGGAAACTGTTCACGACCAAACAAACAAAAATCACATGCAAATTACAAACACATAAACAGGGGGTAAAACATAACCTCCTTCCAGCTTCGTTGGAGGAGGTAACTAACAATGCTTTCAAATTAATTGTCTTTCCTCAAACGCTTTTAATCCTGACATTCCCAAAGTTGTGATGTGTAAGGGACAGGAGCCAAAAGGCTAGGTAGTAATTAGGCCTCTATGAATGCACGAGTCAGGAGGTGAGGCTAGATACCTATCCTCTATCCCTTGGTGAGGATAGTTACTTCGAAGAATGTACACATTGCACCTAATTCATCATGACACGAAATCTTTTTCCATTTCCCTTATGAGAGAGAGAGAGAGAGAGAGAGAGAGAGAGAGAGAGAGAGAGAGAGAGAGAATCTATTCTAACAAATAATGAAATAGGAGATCCTCACTCATATGTCTCAGTAAGGATTAAAACCTCCGTCTACAAAACGAAATAAAATGAGAAAATCTAATCACAACGAAACGCCAAATTTGACTCAAATGTTTCCCAGAAAGCTTCGTTCAGAAATCTATTCGTTTGATCACTTAACTCTGAGATGATACTCTCGGAAATCATTGAGAGAGAGAGAGAGAGAGAGAGAGAGAGAGAGAGAGAGAGAGAGAGAGAGAGAGAGAGAGAGAGAGAAAGAGAGAGAGAGCTTTTCTTTTAAACGAAATGTGCATTTCCTTCCATGCCAGAAGGGTATATGTGACATTGGGAGGATTTCCTTCTCTATTCCCTTGTCTTTAAGATCGATGATAACTCATGAGTAACTTCGATTTACCGCATATCGAAAGGTCTATTTTTTTAGAAACTATTTGAAAATTGGCATTTTAATATAAATGGAAAAATATTATCGATAATATTATGAAAATTATTAATAAATGACACATTATAAACTAAATGAAAATGCTTATATTTCACACAACGAATAACTCAAGTGACATATGAGCAGCGTTGCCAAATTCCTCCTAACAACATTATTTCCCTTACTAATATTGATACTGGATTAGACATTTACATTTGGCAACAAGGGAGGCTAATAAACATCTACACTTTAGCATTACAGAGAATTATGGAATATAACTCTCTCTCTCTCTCTCTCTCTCTCTCTCTCTCTCTCTCTCGTATCAATATGATATATATATATATATATATATATATCATCGGCTGTTGTCTATTGAAACAAAACCACCTACACATAAGCCGGACGTCATAGAGAGCATCGAGGCCTATGCACACAGAAAACCATATATATTCAGATATTTGGTCCAGAAATATTTTGCATGACATAAGTTAGAATTTATTATATATATTACTAAACAAAATCCCCCTCAGGTAGGAGGCGAGGAGTAGTCATACCATCCTTTTGAGCTAGGAATATGGGGAGGGGGGTTAACCTAGCGTCATCAGTAGCCACTGTTCGACCCCCCAGGGTCCTAGCTTGGGTGGAGAGTGGCCTTAGATGATGACCATATCGCCTTTGTATGTGATATATATATATATATATATATATATATATATATATATATTGTATACATGGCCTGTCTCTTCCAAATTTTCAATGCTATCCTTGGGCAACCTTTAAACCTTAAACCTGTTGCCGTCGTTGTAGGTCTTTGGAGCTGTAAGGATCTCCCACACCTCACTCGGTGTTGTCCCAACACATTGGAATCAGACCTGAAAAATATCATCATTTTATTTTAAATATTAATTATACTTATCAAATAGAACATTTCCTAAATAAGGTATATTTTCAATCAAATCTCCCATCTATAATAAAAGAGCAATTGTATGATATATATATATATATATATATATATATATATATATATATATATATATATATATATATTTCATTCATATATTCTAATACCATTACTACCTCCAGAAAAACGCAAATTAGGGTTTCGCCCTCACCAAAGGGCTCATCAGGTGGGTTTTGCCTACTTCCTTTTTAGCAGGCTTGGTTCCCACGACCCTCATTCCCTCCCTTTTTTTTCTATCATCATCTCAGCAATTCAAAATTCATCAGTAAAATGTCTTATGATAATTAATAATAAATGCTGAAGAAGAGAAACCAATTGAAGCATCAGTATCAGCCGGGCGGTTAAGCCAAGCGTCATCATTGGCCGGGCGGTTAAGCCAAGCGTCATCATTGGCCGGGCGGTTAAGCCAAGCGTCATCATTGGCCGGGCGGTTAAGCCAAGCGTCATCATTGGCCAGGCGGTTAAGCCAAGCGTCATCATTGGCCAGGCGGTTAAGCCAAGCGTCAGTATGTGCCGGGCGGTTAAGCCAAGCGTCAGTATGTGCCGGGCGGTTAAGCCAAGCGTCATCATTGGCCGGGCGGTAAAGCCAAGCGTCATCATCGGCCGGGCGGTTAAGCCAAGCGTCATCATCGGCCGGGCGGTTAAGCCAAGCGTCATCATCAGCCAGGCGGCTAAGCCAAGCCTCATCATTAGCCGGGTGGTTAAGCCAAGCGTCATCATTGGCCGGGCGGTGAAGCCAAGCGTCATCATCGGCCGGGCGGTTAAGCCAAGCGTCATCATCGGCCAGGCGGTTAAGCCAAGCGTCATCATTGGCCGGGCGGTTAAGCCAAGCGTCATCATTGGCGGGCGGTTAAGCCAAGCGTCATCATTTGCCGGGCGGTTAAGCCAAGCGTCATTATTGGCCGGGCGGTTAAGCCAAGCGTCATCATTTGCCGGGCGGTTAAGCCAAGCGTCATCATCGGCCGGGCGGTTAAGCCAAGCGTCATCATTGGCCGGGCGGTTAAGCCAAGCGTCATCATTTGCCGGGCGGTTAAGCCAAGCGTCATCATCGGCCGGGCAGTTAAGCCAAGCGTCATTATCGGCCGGGCGGTTAAGCCAAGCGTCATCATCAGCCAGGCGGTTAAGCCAAGCGTCATCATCGGCCGGGCGGTTAAGCCAAGCGTCATCATCAGCCAGGCGGTTAAGCCAAGCGTCGTCATCGGCCAGGCGGTTAAGCCAAGCGTCATCATCGGCCGGGCGGTTAAGCCAAGCGTCATCATAAGCCAGGCGGTTAAGCCAAGCGTCATCATCGGGCAGGCGGTGAAGCCAAGCGTCATCATCGGCCGGGCGGTTAAGCCAAGCGTCATCATCGGCCGGGCGGTTAAGCCAAGCGTCATCATCGGCCGGGCGGTAAAGCCAAGCGTCATCATCGGCCGGGGGGTTAAGCCAAGCGTCATCATTGGCCGGGCGGTTAAGCCAAGCGTCATCATTGGCAAGGCGGTTAAGCCAAGCGTCAGTATGTGCCGGGCGGTTAAGCCAAGCGTCAGTATGTGCCGGGCGGTTAAGCCAAGCGTCATCATCGGCCGGGCGGTTAAGCCAAGCGTCATCATTGGCCGGGCGGTGAAGCCAAGCGTCATCATCGGCCGGGCGGTTAAGCCAAGCGTCATCATCGGCCGGGCGGTTAAGCCAAGCGTCATCATTGGCCGGGCGGTTAAGCCAAGCGTCATCATCGGCCAGGCGGTTAAGCCAAGCGTCATCATTGGCCGGGCGGTTAAGCCAAGCGTCATCATTGGCCGGGCGGTGAAGCCAAGCGTCATCATCGGCCGGGCGGTTAAGCCAAGCGTCATCATCGGCCGGGCGGTTAAGCCAATTGTCATCATCAGCCAGGCGGTTAAGCCAAGCGTCATCATTGGCCGGGCGGTTAAGCCAAGCGTGATCATGGCCGGGCGGTTAAGCCAAGCGTCATCATTGGCCGGGCGGTGAAGCCAAGCGTCATTTCGGCCAGGCGGTTAAGCCAAGCGTCATCATCGGCCGGGCGGTGAAGCCAAGCGTCATCATCGGCCGGGCGGTTAAGCCAAGCGTCATCATCGGCCGGGCGGTTAAGCCAAGCGTCATCATCGGCCGGGCGGTTAAGCCAAGCGTCATCATCGGCCGGGCGGTTAAGCCAAGCGTCATCATCGGCCGGGCGGTTAAGCCAAGCGTCATCATCGGCCGGGCGGTTAAGCCAAGCGTCAAGCGTCATCATCAGCCAGGCGGTTAAGCCAAGCGTCATCATTGGCCGGGCGGTTAAGCCAAGCGTCATCATTGGCCGGGCGGTGAAGCCAAGCGTCATCATCGGCCGGGCGGTTAAGCCAAGCGTCATCATCGGCAGGGCGGTTGAGCCAAGCGTCATCATTTGCCGGGCGGTTAAGCCAAGCGTCATCATTGGCCGGGCGGTTAAGCCAAGCGTCATCATTGGCCGGGCGGTTAAGCCAAGCGTCATCATTGGCCGGGCGGTTAAGCCAAGCGTCATCATTTGCCGGGCGGTGAAGCCAAGCGTCATCATCGGCCGGGCGGTTAAGCCAAGCGTCATCATCAGCCAGGCGGTTAAGCCAAGCGTCATCATTGGCCGGGCGGTTAAGCCAAGCGTCATCATTGGCCGGGCGGTGAAGCCAAGCGTCATCATTGGCCGGGCAGTTAAGCCAAGCGTCATCATTGGCCGGGCGGTTAAGCCAAGCGTCATCATTGGCCGGGCGGTTAAGCCAAGCGTCAGTATGTGCCGGGTGGTTAAGCCAAGCGTCAGTATGTGCCGGGTGGTTAAGCCAAGCGTCAGTATGTGCCGGACGGTTAAGCCAAGCGTCATCATTGGCCGGGCGGTTAAGCCAAGCGTCATCATCGGCCGGGCGGTTAAGCCAAGCGTCATCATCGGCCGGGCGGTTAAGCCAAGCGTCATCATCGGCCAGGCGGTTAAGCCAAGCGTCATCATCGGCCGGGCGGTGAAGCCAAGCGTCATCATTTGCCGGGCGGTTAAGCCAAGCGTCAGTATATGCCGGGCGGTTAAGCCAAGCGTCAGTATATGCCGGGCGGTTAAGCCAAGCGTCAGTATATGCCGGGCGGTTAAGCCAAGCGTCATCATTGGCCGGGCGGTTAAGCCAAGCGTCATCATTGGCCGGGCGGTTAAGCCAAGCGTCATCATTTGCCGGGCGGTTAAGCCAAGCGTCATCATTGGTCGGGCGGTGAAGCCAAGCGTCATCATCAGCCGGGCGGTGAAGCCAAGCCTCATCATTTGCCGGGCGGTTAAGCCAAGCGTCATCATTTGCCGGGCGGTTAAGCCAAGCGTCATCATTTGCCGGGCGGTTAAGCCAAGCATCATCATCGGCCGGGCGGTTAAGCCAAGCGTCATCATCGGCCGGGCGGTTAAGCCAAGCGTCATCATCGGCCGGGCGGTGAAGCCAAGCATCATCATCGGCCGGGCGGTTAAGCCAAGCGTCATCATCGGCCGGGCGGTTAAGCCAAGCGTCAGTATATGCTGGGCGGTTAAGCCAAGCGTCATCATCGGCCGGGCGGTGAAGCCAAGCGTCATCATCAGCTGGGCGGTTAAGCCAAGCGTCATCATTGGCCGGGCGGTGAAGCCAAGCGTCATCATCGGCCGGGCGGTTAAGCCAAGCGTCATCATCGGCCGGGCGGTGAAGCCAAGCGTCATCATTTGCCGGGCGGTTAAGCCAAGCGTCAGTATATGCTGGGCAGTTAAGCCAAGCGTCATCATCGGCCGGGCGGTTAAGCCAAGTGTCAGCATCGGCCGGGCGGTTAAGCCAAGCGTCATCATAGGCCGGGCGGTTAAGCCAAGCGTCATCATCAGCCGGGCGGTGAAGCCAAGCGTCATCATTTGCCGGGCGGTTAAGCCAAGCGTCAGTATATGCTGGGCGGTTAAGCCAAGCGTCATCATCGGCCGGGCGGTTAAGCCAAGCGTCATCATCGGCCGGGCGGTTAAGCCAAGCGTCATCATCGGCTGGGCGGTTAAGCCAAGCGTCATCATCGGCCGGGCGGTTAAGCCAAGCGTCATCATCGGCCGGGCGGTTAAGCCAAGCGTCATCATCGGCCGGGCTGTTAAGCCAAGCGTCATCATCGGTCGGCCGGGCGGTTAAGCCAAGCGTCATCATCAGCCAGGCGGTTATGCCAAGCGTCATCATCAGCCAGGCGGTTATGCCAAGCGTCATCATTGGCCGGGCGGTTAAGCCAAGCGTCATCATTGGCGGGCGGTTAAGCCAAGCGTCATCATTTGCCGGGCGGTTAAGCCAAGCGTCATTATTGGCCGGGCGGTTAAGCCAAGCGTCATCACTTGCCGGGCGGCTAAGCCAAGCGTCATCATCGGCCGGGCGGTTAAGCCAAGCGTCATCACTTGCCGGGCGGCTAAGCCAAGCGTCATCATCGGCCGGGCGGTTAAGCCAAGCGTCATCATCGGCCGGGCGGTTAAGCCAAGCGTCATCATCGGCCGGGCGGTTAAGCCAAGCGTCATCATCGGCCAGGCGGTTAAGCCAAGCGTCATCATCAGCCAGGCGGTTAAGCCAAGCGTCATCATCGGCCGGGCGGTTAAGCCAAGCGTCATCATCGGCCGGGCGGTTAAGCCAAGCGTCATCATCAGCCAGGCGGTTAAGCCAAGCGTCATCATCGGCCGGGCGGCTAAGCCAAGCGTCATCATCGGCCGGGCGGTTAAGCCAAGCGTCATCATCGGCCAGGCGGTTAAGCCAAGCGTCATCATCGGCCGGGCGGTTAAGCCAAGCGTCATCATCGGCCGGGCGGTTAAGCCAAGCGTCATCATCGGCCGGGCGGTGAAGCCAAGCGTCATCTTCGGCCGGGCGGTTAAGCCAAGCGTCATCATCGGCCAGGCGGTTAAGCCAAGCGTCATCATCAGCCAGGCGGTTAAGCCAAGCGTCATCATCGGCCGGGCGGTTAAGCCAAGCGTCATCATTTGCCAGGCGGTTAAGCCAAGCGTCATCATTTGCCGGGCGGTTAAGCCAAGTGTCAGTGTATGCTGGGCGGTTAAGCCAAGCGTCATCATCGGCCGGGCGGTGAAGCCAAGCGTCATCATTTGCCGGGCGGTTAAGCCAAGCGTCATCATTTACCGGGTAGTTAAGCCAAGCGTCATCATTGGCCGGGCGGTGAAGCCAAGCGTCATCATTTGCCGGGCGGTTAAGCCAAGCGTCATCATTGGCCGGGCGGTGAAGCCAAGCGTCATCATTTGCCGGGCGGTTAAGCCAAGCGTCATCATTGGCCGGGCGGTTAAGCCAAGCGTCATCATTGGCGGGCGGTTAAGCCAAGCGTCATCATTTGCCGGGCGGTTAAGCCAAGCGTCATTATTGGCCGGGCGGTTAAGCCAAGCGTCATCACTTGCCGGGCGTCTAAGCCAAGCGTCATCATCGGCCGGGCGGTTAAGCCAAGCGTCATCATCGGCCGGGCGGTTAAGCCAAGCGTCATCATCGGCCAGGCGGTTAAGCCAAGCGTCATCATCAGCCAGGCGGTTAAGCCAAGCGTCATCATCAGCCAGGCGGTTAAGCCAAGCGTCATCATCGGCCGGGCGGTTAAGCCAAGCGTCATCATCGGCCGGGCGGTTAAGCCAAGCGTCATCATCGGCCAGGCGGTTAAGCCAAGCGTCATCATCGGCCGGGCGGCTAAGCCAAGCGTCATCATCGGCCGGGCGGTTAAGCCAAGCGTCATCATCGGCCAGGCGGTTAAGCCAAGCGTCATCATCGGCCGGGCGGCTAAGCCAAGCGTCATCATCGGCCGGGCGGTTAAGCCAAGCGTCATCATCGGCCAGGCGGTTAAGCCAAGCGTCATCATCGGCCGGGCGGTTAAGCCAAGCGTCATCATCGGCCAGGCGGTTAAGCCAAGCGTCATCATCAGCCAGGCGGTTAAGCCAAGCGTCATCATCGGCCGGGCGGTTAAGCCAAGCGTCATCATTTGCCAGGCGGTTAAGCCAAGCGTCATCATTTGCCGGGCGGTTAAGCCAAGCGTCAGTGTATGCTGGGCGGTTAAGCCAAGCGTCATCATCGGCCGGGCGGTGAAGCCAAGCGTCATCATTTGCCGGGCGGTTAAGCCAAGCGTCATCATTTGCCGGGCGGTTAAGCCAAGCGTCATCATTGGCCGGGCGGTGAAGCCAAGCGTCATCATTTGCCGGGCGGTTAAGCCAAGCGTCATCATCGGCCGGGCGGTTAAGCCAAGAGTCATCATTTGCCAGGCGGTTAAGCCAAGCGTCATCATTTGCCGGGCGGTTAAGCCAAGCGTCAGTGTATGCTGGGCGGTTAAGCCAAGCGTCATCATCGGCCGGGCGGTGAAGCCAAGCGTCATCATTTGCCGGGCGGTTAAGCCAAGCGTCATCATTGGCCGGGCGGTGAAGCCAAGCGTCATCATTTGCCGGGCGGTTAAGCCAAGCAATTATTATCGGCCCAGAAAACTAAACAATAAAATACTATTCCTTAAAAAAATATTCCTTTTACAAAATAAAAATAAAAAATTCATTCCTTTCACAAAAGGAAATAAGAATTTATTCCTTTCAAAATAAAAATTATATATTATTCCTTTCACAAAACTAAAAAAAAAAATATCACAAAATTATAATCCTTTAGAAAAAGATACATTATCTCTTACCAACAAAAATAGGAATGTGAAGACATCAACTTAATCTCGAGTGCTGCCATTACCAAAACTTCCTCTGCTGCCCTGCCCCCATCCTTTCTTGAACCCTCTCCATCAGCTGCTGCAGCCATTGGATGAGCACCTGTTCTGACAGACCTCGCTTGAAGAAACACAGCTTCCTTCTTCAACATATAAGGACAAGTCTACTGCATACTAAAAGAAGCCTAGCTCGTTCCCTCTGCAGAGCCGGTCTTCTAGATTATTCCCCCAGAACCACCCGAAGGTTGGTATCCGGAAGAATAGATCCAGATATCCGACCATTTGTACACTTGACAAACGTCCTGTACTTGTTCACCAAGGTACATAGCATACTGGAACGCGCCAGGTTTCTTCCCTCTGCAAAGACTGTTGTCCTCGAGCTGGATATTTAAGCCTTGCATCCCTCAAGCTGGACAGTCCTTCCAAGCCTCCTCCTTCTAGCTGGGCAGTCAGTCTTTCAGGCCAAAGATCCAGGGGGGGTGGGGGGGGGGGGAAAGCATCATCTACGTTTGGAACTGATGTCTGGAACTTGTCCTGAATAGGTTGAGCACAATTATTTGAAGGTTTGGTCCTGGCAACACTCGGCTAAATCTCCTTTTCCTCACAAAATAAACTGAAAAGATTTTTTTTTTTTTTAGATTTTTTATTTTTTTTAGAATTTTTTTTTTTAGATTTTTTATTTTTTTTTAGATTTTTTTTTTTTTAGATTTTTTTTATTTTTTTTTATTTTTTTTTATTTTTTTTTTTTTTTAGATTTTTTTTTTTTATTTTTGGGGGGTTTTTGTTTGTCATATTGTTTTTTTCCATCCCTTCGCTGATCCAAGTATTAATTTAGCGAAGTCTCCTCAGAAGCCTATCGATATGATTAGCTGCTAATTGAACCTGCTCGATGGTACCACTAATGGTGATTGAATTATTGTTGATTTGCCATGGGAGCTTTATTAAGCTGACGCCACTCTGCCGGGTGATTTCCGTCAGCGTCCTTCCGCCCACTCCATATATGACTCGGTGGAACTTGCTTGGGACGTCCAAGTCGACAGTCACGTGACCCTCGACGTCATAGTCCCTTGTGGTGTAAACTCCAACCTTTGCACCTTGGAAGATGATATGGGTGCCAGATCCACCGCAGATAGTCGAGTTAAAGAACCCATCTGTACCTCTTCCTGTATGGGGTGAGGAAGAAACCCTTTTATGATTCTCGGGTTCCAGGTCAAAGACGATAGGTTTGCGAGCAGGTTTTTTCTTTGCAATTTTCTCTTCCTTTTGCTTTTCCTCAGATCCACCGCAGATTGTCGAGTTAAAGAACCCATCTGTACCTCTTCCTGTATGGGGTGAGGAAGAAACCCTTTTATGATTCTCGGGTTCCAGGTCAAAGACGATAGGTTTGCGAGCAGGTTTTTTCTTTGCAATCTTCTCTTCCTTTTGCTTTTCCTCAGATCCACCGCAGATTGTCGAGTTAAAGAACCCATCTGTACCTCTTCCTGTATGGGGTGAGGAAGAAACCCTTTTATGATTCTCGGGTTCCAGGTCAAAGACGATAGGTTTGCGAGCAGGTTTTTTCTTTGCAATGTTCTCTTCCTTTTGCTTTTCCTCCTTTTCCTTTTGGAGTTTCTGCTCTTCCCGGAGGCAGTTGACAGGGACATCTCCTTTTGAGGCTAGTAGTCTGCCCAACACCTGACCCAAACCAGATATCCCTCCGTCAGGCTCGTTCTCCAACTCCTCCTTGTGTCCGTTGGCAAGCAGGTCCTCTGCCTTAACTACATTGTCTTCCCCTTTTTTATTGACAATGACATCCATTTGGACATCTTCCTTCTGTCTATCCATCTTAACATCCATTTGGACATCTTCCTTCTGTCTATCCATCTTAACATCCATTTGGACATCTTCCTTCTGTTCATCCATCTTAACATCCATTTGGACATCTTCCTTCTGTCTATCCATCTTAATATCCATTTGGACATCTTCCTTCTGTCTATCCATCTTAACATCCATTTGGACATCTTCCTTCTGTCTATCCATCTTAACATCCATTTGGACATCTTCCTTCTGTCTATCCATCTTAACATCCATTTGGACATCTTCCTTCTGTTCATCCATCTTAACATCCATTTGGACATCTTCCTTCTGTCTATCCATCTTAACATCCATTTGGACATCTTCCTTCTGTCTATCCATCTTAACATCCATTTGGACATCTTCCTTCTGTCTATCCATCTTAACATCCACCTCGGTCGAGATTGTTAAACCTGATCTTCTAAGTTTCACTTTCCTTATTCCAGGTTTGTTTTCGTCTTTTTTCTTATCTCTCTCTTCAAGTTTCTCCTTGAGTAAAGAGGTGATTTCATTTGCGGCAAGCAGCTCGTCCTGCAGACCAATATTTTCTTTGGTGATTTGGACGATCCTGTTCTCTGCCACTTCCTTACTAGAACTTAAAAGGCCGATGCGTTCCTGGAGAGAATCTCTCTCCTTGGCTATGGAAGTCATCGTCTCCTTTAGTTCGCCAATCTCTTCTTGAGCCTTAGACAACTCATCTTCCAGCCTATAGACTTCCTTCTTAACGTCTTTTAACGTCTTTACGAGGCAACTGTAATTTCCCTCATTTGTCAAGTTTTCCATCCTGGCCTCAGTCAGGCTAATTTCCAACCTCTCTTTCTCTGTTGCCATCTCTCTGATAATCTGCATTTGCTTTTCATTTGTCTCATTCAGTTCATCTATTTCTGCCTCAAATACAGATTCGAGGCGATGAATAGAGGCCACCTTTTCACGATCCACTTTTTGTAGTTTCTCGCCGAATTCTAGGTGGTTTTGTTCCATCTCACATAATTTATTTAAATGTTCTTTCTTGAGACATTCTAACTCATCCAAGAGGCATTTGTACCTTTCATTCCTGATTATATCATTTATCCTTGCCTCAGTTAGGCTCTTTTCAAGTACATTTCTCTCCACTGAAATCTCCCCAATCACTTCGATCTTCTCATGAACTATCTTATTTAGTTCTCTGTTGTCTTGGCGAGCTTTTTCCAATTGCTCTGTAAGTTCAATGATTTTCTGATCCTTCTCGGTCATCTCAGTTTGATATTTTCCAAGGACAACGTTTTGATTGAAGATTTCCTTTTTCAGATTTTCGTTTGTTAGTTCCAGGTCGTCATTAATGTTTGTCAAATTGTCCATCTCGATTTTCCTATCGATTTGAAGAGCTCCAACGACGTTAGAGAGACGTTGAGTCTCTGCTAACAACTCTTCTTTCTCTGCTAACAACTCTTCTTTCTCTGCTAACAACTCTTCTTTCCCTGCTAACAACTCTTCTTTCTCTGCTAACAACTCTTCTTTCTCTGCTAAGAATCTTGACTCGACTTCCTTTCTAGAGCTGATATCCTTTTCCTTCTTGGTCAACTCAGTTTGATATTTTCCTAGGACAACGTTTTGATTGAAGATTTCCTTTTTCAGATTTCCGTTTGTTAGTTCCAGGTCGTCATTAATGTTTGTCAAATTGTCCATCTCGATTTTCCTATCGATTTGA
>NC_090766.1:2807072-2809572 GCF_036898095.1 Palaemon carinicauda | reverse complement strand
CTTGTGTTCCATTGGCAGTGTTTAAAGATTTAAAGGCTGCTCATGAATGGCAGAGGCAAGGGACAGTGACGTTGCCCTATCAAGCATGACAGTACCCTAGAGACTGACCATTTACAGTATACATATGATCACTGCCCAAGCCCCCTCTCCACCCAAGCTAGGACCAAGGAGGGCCAAACATTGGCTACTGATGACTCAGCAGATAGATCTATAGGCTCTCCCAAATGCCCCATCCTTAGCTCACAAAGTTGGTGAGTTGCAGCGACCAAAGAAACTAACGAGTTGTTCTGGCATTCAGCAGTCAGGGACGTTACAGATCGGTTTATTATGATTTGAGATTCAGAAAAAAATGTGCTTGTACGATACCACACCTGCTTGCAATACCAGGCAAAAAAACGTACGGTGGCAGTCTATCAGGTGGATGCACTGACAAAGGGGATTATTGCATTCACAGCTGTCATATCAATGTAATAACCCTTTCCTAGAGTACCAATCTGGGAATCTACATATACAGGATGACATCTAACCAGTCATTCATAAATACAACCTCAGTTATAAGTATATACAGTACTCAGTCATGCAGCCAGTGAATGGTACCCTTCACCAGCTATCACATGAGATCAGAGGAAATGTTGTCATGTACCCCATTAATAATACTTTTTCAACTAATTTTGTGCCATTTAAAAAAAAGGAATCAAATTACCAATTATTTCTAGTTTTCATTGCATATTAGTGCATTGATTTTTTTTATTCAATTCTGACGTTAGGTGTTATAAATGGTTCAGTAATTACCATTACAAAACATTTAAGAGTTTGTGTATTTATGAAATAAAGGTAATGAGATTCATGTATTATATATAATGTTTGATTTTATCAATACATAATTAAGCAGATTATTCAGTCCTTTATTACCAATTATTTTTTTTTTTTTTCAGAAAAATATGCATGAACTGCAGGTGTGGGAAAGATGACCATGAAGTTGAAGATGACGACGAGGATATCGGACAGATTGTCATAGGAAAATTGTTCGACCGACCAGCACGAACAGAGAAAGAGGAACTAGAATATTGTCATGGTTAGCATTTTCTTTTATTCCCTAATTTATATTAAGTATGGATGGCAGCAGATTACTATTGAATTAGTTTTTCCTTTGATTTTTTTTTCCGCAACATATTAGCTTGTGTGGGTTTCCAGCAGTATAAATTTCTTCTTTCAATGTATTCTTTCACAAATTGAAGTCCTCTAGATCCTGTTGGGTTCATCACTTTAGTAGTGCCATAGCCTCTGTACCATGGTCTTACACTGTCTTGGGTTAAAGTATTTTGCTTGAGGGTACAATTGGGCTCACTATACTATCTTATTTCTCTTCCTCTAGATTCGTTTAAGTTTTTATAGTTTATATATGAAAGATCTATCTTAATATTGTTACTTTTCTTAAAATATTTTTGAAGGGTTCATTACTTCTCATATAGGTTATTTATTTCCTTGTTTTCTCTCCTCGCTGGGCTCTTTTTCCCTGTTGGAGCCCTTGGGTTATAGTTTCCTGCTTTTCCAACTAGGGTTGTTGCTTAGCAAGGAATAATAATAATAATATGAAATAAATGTTAGAATTTGAATTAAATTCTGAAATTAATGTAAATTATACATTTATAAAAAAATATATATATATTACCAAGGGTATTTAATTATTTCTATATGGGATAACTTAATTAATTGTATAAGCATTTTGTCGCTAAAATCGAGGGGCTAATTTGCTTCTGTAGAAGTTGGTTGGAATGAGAGGAACTTCCAAAAGAAAGGAGCAGAGGAAATCACTAGTGTTTCAGACATTGATTGACTCTTTAAATACGCTAATCAAAGGCTAAAATCAGTTTGATCAGAGCCAAAGATGAAGAAATAAGGAAGAAATAAGGGAGAAATAAGGAAGAGTGCCGCATGAACTAGAAAGAAAGATTAGAAAATGGTTTAGTAATAAGCCAATTTGCACAACAGTCAGCCACCTGCCCAACTCAAGCGTCTTTTTTTTCGGTTGAAGAAGATTCTTCCAATGGGGCGATATCAAAGAATAAAAGCCTCGTCATGTTTTTCTTTGAAATGTTTTCAACTCTATTGGACAAGGATTGCCTCGACCAGATTTCCATTTTCTTTTTTCGCTTTTTCTGTTATTTTTCCTTTTTCATTTCCTATTCTGTACATGGTAGATCTCCCTTTGGAAGGTCTTTGTCTCTCTCGTAGTTAAGCTACAATCCTAATAGGAAAAACAGGATGCTATAATCCGCATGGCTCCAACAGGGAAACTAGCCCAGTGAGGAAAGGAAATAAATTACAAGAGAAGATTGAGAACAAAATTAACATTTAAATAAATCTTTCATATATGAACTATAAAAACTTCAAAATAACAAGAGAAAGAGAAACAAGATAAAATAGTGTGCCCGCGTGTACCCTCAATCAAGAGAACTCTAATCCAAGACAATGGAAGACCATGGTACAAAGGCTATGG
>NC_090766.1:2792072-2799572 GCF_036898095.1 Palaemon carinicauda | reverse complement strand
GAGAGAGAGAGAGAGAGAGAGAGAGAGAGAGAGAGATATTGAATTGTGTATAATATTAATCATTAGCAAACGAACTTTGAACAGTTCCTTTCAGTTTGACAGATTCACGGCAATATAAATCATTCTGCGTCGACCCTTGTTTTCACCAAACGTGTTTTCTCCCAACTTCTACAAAAAGTTTGATGTTGGGAAACTTTTAAAAGGATTTGTAATGATCCAGTTCACAAAAAGTTATCAGTAGAATAGCTGATAACATTGAAGAACAGGATAAAACATGGGGCCACTTTCTTGAAAAGAGATAAAGAGAATTACTAATAAACAAAATGGTGAAGGAAAAGTTAAAAACCGGAAAATGCTAAAAACATCTTCATATGCATCCTAATTTAGGAGATAAATGTTAATAAAGCGACTGAGTTATGAATAAATGAGAACATCTCTATTTAAAATGTGAAGAAAACTAAAACAGTGATTGTCTTAAATGGGTACAGCTTAGTTGAGAAGACATCAACAATTATTTTCTATTTTTACTCAGTTTTTTTTCGTAATATATATAATTCAAATGACTTCGAGGTAATAGTAAATGTTGATTTAAAGTTTTAAGCTCTAGTAAATCTGTGGATTTAAGATAATTACTTTCTGTTTACATTCGATCCGATAAAGCAAAAGTCTTTCTGGTAATTTTCTAATGATAATTATTTTAAGCTGAATTATCGTGAGATACTTTTCAAATGAAAGAAAAAGCACGGAAACTCATATGCTATTTTCGTTAACTCACGATCTTAAAACGAGAATCAGTTGCAACTGCAATTACTTGCATTTAGTCTTAACTGACTGCTTTGCAAGCGTCATCTTGTAAAAAGACATTAAGTTCACTATCAAGAGAGAGCGATAGAATAATTCATCAAAACAATAAAATAATGTCAAGTTTAGTAGAGCCCCATTTCCAAACTAAATTAACACATGAACAATAACAAAACGAAACAACACAGATTATGCAGGACTAAGACAAAATCCTAGTTTGAGATTTACGGTTATAATAACAGTCCATGCAACGGTAACTCACCATCAGATTATGTTCAAATCCTTACAAGTATTAGAACGTGATAATCCTTGTCACTATAGTAATCCTATTATCCTTACTGATGTTGTTGTTATTGCCAAGATAATAACACTTTAGATTTCTCTGTCACAGAATGGATGACGGATATGAGTGGTAAAAAATTGAAAATAAACACCACTATCGCTTACGCGTCATCATGAAACATTTCACTAAAACGAATAAATATTCTTTTCCTTTACTTTGTAATCTGTTAAAACAGAATTACAAATTGAAGCAAGTTTTAATAACTAAAATAAATAATGATATGATATAAATCAAAATAACTGATGAATAACCTAAATATATTTTCACATACATATAGAGAGAGAGAGAGAGAGAGAGAGAGAGAGAGAGAGAGAGAGAGAGAGAGAGAGAGAGAGAGAGAGAGAGAGAGGTACATGTATTCGACATCTAGTTTAGTCCCTTTAAAGTCAAGCTAATCATTAATGGTGAGTATGAAGGCTGATCAACCAAGAAAAATCATTATCTGCATGCAAACACATGACTGCATGTGCAAGTGATATTATTTTAGTTCTTACATGAAAATATAACGGATACTTTAATATCCCAAAATTAAATTATATATTACAGCAAATAAGTGAAAATATTTTTTACAAGAGTCATTGAAAGATCAAGTATTGGGATATAAAAGCTTATTACTAGGTTTACTTTCATGTGATCATTTGATATATTAAAATATCAGTTTTGATTAGGCGGACACACACTGAAATTAACTGCATATCGAGATAATTTAGTTATTACACCGTGTCGATTTTTGTATATTCCCAGACTATAAAACATTTTTTTTTCTTTTTTCACGAGGCTAAATCTCATAATAACTCAAGATTTTGGCCAATTACGGGACTTCTGCGGTAACAAACAATCGATAAAAAATTCAATTGAAACTCGAGAGAATTCTCTGGAGCAGAGCTTTTTAGAAAAATAAAATATCAAATCAAAATGATAACATTAGCATAATCTATTGGCATCTTAATGTAAAGCGAATTCGAATCTGGAACTAAAAAGATAATCATCAGCACTTCCCTTTTTGGGTTCCAACAATGTGATTCAAGAACGTTGAGTTTTTTCTCCCTAATAGGACACTGCTCTCTCTCTCTCTCTCTCTCTCTCTCTCTCTCTCTCTCTCTCTCTCTCTCTCTCTCTCTCTCTCTCTCTCTCTCTCTCTCTCTCTCTCTCTCTCTCCATATTTGACCATAGTTATTATTATTACTTTTTGAATTATCAGTCTATTCAGACATAAAGGTCCTTTCAACTTATGGATTATTACAGGCTTTACCAGAAATGTCACGAGAAAACAAAGGAAGTCAAGTCGAACTCATACTAAGTTAAAAAATATCATCCATTAGGATTAAGAGCCTATGAAGGATTGCTTATAATCAATTAAGAAGGAATTCTAAAGAAACAAGGTTTTTAACCGTTTCTTCCAAACAATTAAGAGAATAAGAATGATATATAAAGGCCCGTTCAGTCTGAGAGGAATTTAAAGGGTTCCTTTACCGTCTGTTGTAACGTTAGCCTACGTAATGCATCAAGGAATTAATCAATCGTCAATTCTCAAGTCATCGGTAGGTGGGGTCTAGCTTCCGATGTACGATAGTCTTGGGATGAAAATTCAAGGACCAAAATCGAAAACACTCTTTTTATATGATGAAAAAATAAACATTAAAATTCCTGTCAAATATTTGTCAAGATGGTGTGGTTTCAAAAATAAACACTAGTGGGATTTTAAGATGCTTCTGTAGGATAGTGTCGGGAACAAATATCTTGTACAATAAACAGATTATGATTTCCAGAGTCGAAGACACTAACTATTGCGACACTGGTTTAGAGAAATATCTAAATAATCAATATTTCTCATCAGTTTCTGCTTTGCCTCATTAACGTCCACGACATATTGCCATTATTTCAGTCCACTTGGTTCCTGTGCAAATCCCAAGATGCATGATGAATCCTTTAGATTTGGAATTAAACTAACTAAAGGTTCCTTAATTTTGACGTCATACCATATAGGATATAATGACTGATAGTTTTAAAAATTATTACATATTCACCTCAAGGTTAAAGTAGTGCTAGACATTTAGAATGTGAACGCATATCCGGGTAGATACATGTAATGGGGGAGCAGAGAGAGAGAGAGAGAGAGAGAGAGAGAGAGAGAGAGAGAGAGAGAGAGAATTCATAAAAGAAGATTAATATAATAACCAACTTTTGGAAACTAATAATACTCTACCATTTTGCAAAGCAGATGAAATCCTTCCAATAGTCATTCTGAAAAACAAAAAACTGAAAGGAAAACAAGAGGGCGTTTTCTGATTTAATGACATTGATCCTTTTGAACGAACAAAGTTGACAGTTCAATTCTAAACATAATTGACACTGATGAATTTCAAGTATCATTTATTTGGATATGAGGAAAGCAATATCCATCGACTTAATGGAGTCTGTGACCATCATCTATATGAATAATAATCTTTTTTCAGCAAGCATGCGATTTTGAAGCCAAACAATTAGACTGTGTACCTACAGCTTTGTGAACTAACAAATTAAATATGTTTTAAATATACAGAGAGAGAGAGAGAGAGAGAGAGAGAGAGAGAGAGAGAGAGAGAGAGAGAGAGAGAGAGAGAGAGAGAGAGAGAGAGAGAGATGCTAATGTAAAGACCTTGATTATGCAGGTTCTGTTTGTGCAAGAATGGCTTATTATGAGTTAAACTTAGCCTCCATTCTATAGAAGACCCTTAATTCGAAATTTATTAGAACATATAAATTGTTACAGAACTTTCCTTTGTTGGCTTACATAAAGAAACAAGAGTGTCTAGAAGTGTGCACAATTCATTCCTATTTGTGTATTCATTTCTTAACAATAATGATGGCATTTAAGTCGATACTACAAAATAACAGAAATCAGTCTAAAAGCTAAAATTACGTCATTTTGAAATTTGTATTGCTTTAGGCGAATCTAAAATTCAATATTTCCATAAGTTGATAGAAAAACAAAGTAACTTCAGTATTTGTTCAATTTACGACTTTAGAAACTTCAAAGCTTAAAAACCGAATTAAGGTAACTGGAAATTTCTGATAGTTCTGCAACCCTCCTCATTAACTACGACTAATATTGGCCCCAGTTAAAACAAAGTCAACAACAACAACAATAATAATAATAATAACGATTATTCTCATCACCATCCTCTCCTCCTACGCTTATTGAGGCAACACCAACACCACCACAGAGATTATCTATACGGCTTTCTGCTAGAAGGGAGCATATAATCAGAATCCCATTGAATGTTGAGTGTTGGCCTTTGGAAGGCGATGCTTACAGCTTCAGGTATTATGAGCCGGCTGTAGTTGCTTTTGTTTTGAACAATGTGAGTTCCATCAAATTCGGCTGGCTTAGAATACTTGAGGCTGTAGGCACTGCCCTCCAAAGGCCTACAGTCAAAAGTCAACGGGATTCTATTGAGACACTCCCTTCAGATGAAAGTTATACGGATAATCTCTATGGTGGTGTGGGCCTTCATGTGTGTCTGAGTTAATGTGCATATATATATATATATATATATATATATATATATATATATATATATATATATATATATAGTATATATATATATATATATATATATATATATATATATATATATATATATATATATATATATATATATATATATATATATATATATATATATATATATATATATATATATATATATATATATATTTATATAAAGTATATAATCAATCATTATTTTCTTCATGATCTATGGGTCTTTGAAATTTGAAATAATTTTATCGTTTTACTTTTAGTTTTTTTATAGAATTCATTTTAAAAAATTAATCATAATATTTTTTAATCCCTTATATATAAAAGGAATCTTAAACTTATAATAATTAATAATCACTTTATGGTTGTTATAAAAATCCTCGTTTCTTCAGCCAAAGGCTTCCACCAGAAAACCTAAAGGCGCTAAAAAAATCCTAAGAGGATTCCTGTAGGAGACACTGACGCCCTCTTGGGAGTTTTCGCCGTACCATAGCAGTACCCCGGGCCGGAGTCACCGATAATTTGGAGAAATTTCATGGTTGATTGACTGATTGATTTGAGGTTTTCTGGCATCATGACATCTAGGGTCATTGACGCCGATATCATTTATTATAAATAAACAATAAAAGTTTCTTCAATTACAACCATAAAAGCAAAGATGTCATTTTAAAAGTTAAATAGCTTTCAGAAGACTGCCTCTGAGTTCAAGTTGAAAATACCGCTAGCATGGTAGGACACATCATGTCCAAGAATCTTGGCAAGAATGAACCTGTCATCTTCAACTTGAGCCTCAAACAGATATCTATTTCTTTCACTACTATATGTGGGGCATTCGGTCAAATAATGCGTCACTAGAGAAATTTCATGGCGTTCTGGTAATTGTTGGCCCTGGTCATGAGCCTGGTCATTTTATTCTTGATGTGTGTGTGTGTGTGTGTGTGTGTGTGTGTGTGTGCATTATAGCCACGAAAGGAAAGATGAAAATATTCGACTTGATGGGAGTTAGGACTTTTGTCTTATTAATGATATCAACGGATCCACAAAGTATCAACACCAATCAAGTTTTTTGGGCTCAAGCCATGTCGTCCTGATGTAATGTTCCTTCAGTAGCTTCCTTTGGATATATATAACTAGTGGTTATATATATCCAAAGGAAGCTACTGAAAGAACCTTCCATCAGGACGACATAGCTTGAGCCCAAAAAACTTGATTGGTGTTGATACTTTGTGGATCCGTTGATATCATTAATAAGATAAAAGTCCTAACTCCCATCAAGTCGAATATTTTCATCTTTCCTTTCGTGGCTATAATGCACACACACACAACTCAAGAATAAAATGACCAGGCTCATGACCAGGGCCAACAATTACCAGAACGCCATGAAATTTCTCTAGTGACGCATTATTTGACCGAATGCCCCACATATAGTAGTGAAAGAAATAGATATCTGTTTGAGGCTCAAGTTGAAGATGGCAGATTTATCCTTGCCAAGATTCTTGGACATGATGTGTCCTACCATGCTAGCGGTATTTTTAACTTGAACTCAGAGGCAGTCTTCTGAAAGCTATTTAACTTTTAAAATGACATCTTTGCTTTTATGGTTGTAATTGAAGAAACTTTTATTGTTTATTTATAATAAATGATATCGGCGTCATTGACCCTAGATGTCATGATGCCAGAAAACCTCAAATCAATCAGTCAATCAACCATGAAATTTCTCCAAATTATCGGTGACTCCGGCCCGGGGTACTGCTATGGTACGGCGAAAACTCCCAAGAGGGCGTCAGTGTCTCCTACAGGAATCCTCTTAGGATTTTTTTAGCGCCTTTAGGTTTTCTGGTGGAAGCCTTTGGCTGAAGAAACGAGGATTTTTATAACAACCATAAAGTGATTATTAATTATTATAAGTTTAAGATTCCTTTTATATATAAGGGATTAAAAAATATTATGATTGATAATTTTGAAAATGAATTCTATAAAATAACTAAAAGTAAAACGATAAAATTATTTCAAATTTCAAAGACCCATAGATTATGAAGAAAATAATGATTGATTATATACTTATATATATATATATATATATATATATATATATATATATATATATATATATATATATATATATATATATATATTATGTGCCTACATACTCTGGCACACTGGTATATAAGAGCGTTGTATATAAATTAAATAACTATTGCCAACAATTAATTAATTAGTTAGAACCATATCTGGGAAGATAACTAATTGTATCCTTGATAAGCCACCTACAGACAATGAAGGCAAACAGAGAGTTTCTTTTAAGCTATTCATTCCTGTCTTGTTGCAATCAAGGATTAATTCCCGATATCATTCCTATCATGCTGCAATGAAGGATAAATTCCCGATAATTCATTCCTATCTTGTTGCAATCCAGGACGAATTGTGTATAATTCATTCCTATCTTGTTGCAATCAAGGATCAATTCCCGATCATTCATTCCTGTCTTGTTGCAATCAGGGATCAATTCCTGATAATTCATTCCTGTCTTGTTGCAATCAGGGATCAATTCCCGATAATTTAATCCTATCTTGTTGCAATCAAGGATCAATTCCCGATAATTTATTCCTATATTGATGCAATAAAGGATCAATTCCCGATAATTCATTCCAGTCTTGTTGCAATCAAGGACGAATTGTGGATAATTCACTCCTATCTTGTTGCAATCCAGAATTAATCCCGATAATTCATTCCTATCTTGTTGCAATCAAGAATCATTTCCCAATATCATTCCTATCTTGTTGCAATCCAGGATCAAGGATCAATTCCCGAGAATTCATACATATCGTGTTGC
>NC_090766.1:2780041-2786572 GCF_036898095.1 Palaemon carinicauda | reverse complement strand
TAATAATAATAATTTGTACATGTATTCTCAGTGTTGAGTCTGTTGATGTCCCTAATGGACGAAAGTACTAACTCCAATCAAGTCTTTTCATTTTTTCTTCGGTGGCTATAATATGTATTTTACACTCATCACGTGTCAGCTTTCGTGATTTCTAAACACACATACGTTTAAATGAGAGAGAGAGAGAGAGAGAGAGAGAGAGAGAGAGAGAGAGAGAGAGAAATTACAATCTTTCTTCAAAGTTGAATAGTGTCATGAAATCAAGTGTATTGAGAGAGAGAGAGAGAGAGAAGAGAGAGAGAGAGAGAGAGAGAACAAATAATAATATTTATTAACGCCTTAAAAAACACAGAGACAGATATTACAGAAATTTCTTTAAATTTGAATAGTGTCATAATATCAAGTGTGTGTGTAGAGAGAGAGAGAGAGAGAGAGAGAGAGAGAGAGAGAGAAATTACAATCTTTCTTTAAAGTTGAATTGTGTCATGAAATCAAGTGTGTTGAGAGAGAGAGAGAGAGAGAGAGAGAGAGAGAGAGAGAGAGAAGTAGTCCATTTAGAAAAATTCATCTTATGCCAGTTGATATTGTTTTTATATCGATAAAATATGGCCTTATTAAGAGAAGAGGTTAAATGTATCCAATTAGCAGATATCTCTTCAATGCCAAGTAACAAATTATTCATCACTCGCTTTTTATCTATTATCGAAGCCCCCTCGCAGATAGAGTCGGTTCAGCTTTGAAACATAGGAATTCAAATTAACTTTAAATAAATTCTAAAATAAGTTTGATTTTAGGAAATGTGGTGAATGCAAAATAATGCCATAAAATATATGTAATTTAACATTAATAAAGATTGCAAATCTGAATTCAATTAACATCAATAAAGATTGCAAATCTAAATTCAATTAACATCAATAAAGATTGCAAATCTGAATTCAATTACCATCAATAAAGATTGCAAATCTGAATTCAATTAACATCAATAAAGATTGCAAATCTGAATTCAATTACCATCAATAAAGATTGCAAATCTGAATTCAATTAATATCAATAAAGATTGCAAATCTGAATTCAATTAGCATCAATAAAGATTGCAAATCTGAATTCAATTAACATCAATAAAGATTGCAAATCTGAATTCAATTAACATCAATAAAGATTGCAAACCCGAATTCAATTAACATCAATAAAGATTGAAAATCTGAATTCAATTAACATCAATAAAGATTGCAATTTTGAATTCAATTTCCCTTTTAAAAAATCATGAATTTATTAGAAAATTTCCTTGTTGACTTCAAATAGTTAATTCAATTTCACCTCAAAAGTTTAGGAATTAAGTTAAACCTCAAAATATCGAATTCATTGTATTTGTAAAATACCTCTTCAACGAAAAAAAAAAAAAAAACGAATAAATGGATAAACAAAAATAAAATATTCAACATTATTTTCACTAGTTTTTCATTTGTTAAAAATCATATTCTGATAAAGAATCAGAATTCTAATAAATTTTTTAAAACTTGAAGCTGCATGACAAGTTGAACGCTAATTAAAAGTTATCTGTACAGAAAGGAATTAGTGATAATGTCTCTTTTGTAAGGTGAATTTGTTGTATGTTTTCCTATTTAAATTCATTCAGATTTCTAGCACTTGTTTGAGATTGAGAGGCCGCCTCTCTCTCTCTCTCTCTCTCTCTCTCTCTCTCTCTCTATATATATATATATATATATATATTCAAATAAGCCATATATATATATATATATATATATATTCAAATAAGCCATATATATATATATTCAAATAAGCCATATATATATATATATATATATAGTATATGTATATGTAAATATATTTATGTATGTTCTGTATGTATATATATACATATATATATTCATATATGTATATCTATATGCATATAAATTCACACACACATATATATATAATATATATAGATATATATATATATATATATATATATGGCTTATTTGAATATATATATATATGGCTTATTTGAATATATATATATATATATATATATAGATATATATACTGTATATATATTATTTGTATATACATATTATCATATAAAGCATATACTGTATATATACACTGTATATATATATATATATATATATATCTATATATATATATATATATATGAGACATATGCTATTGCATGTTTCTTGTTGTTGAATACAAATGTAAAACTATTTGAAGAAATTCTGTAGGTATGAAATAAACAAAATCGCCTTTTTTTTTTCTTCCTAACAATGAAGCTACATTAGAAAGTCTAAAGACAGGAACCCCTGTGGATAATTTGGCATGCTTTGAGCATACAGGCCCTGAGATGCTTACAAATGTACGATCTGTCATATTAATGGTAAACCCAGGCCTAAGTGAGAGAGAGAGAGAGAGAGAGAGAGAGAGAGAGAGAGAGAGAGAGAAATAAATGATTACATGTTCTATAAATATGCTCCTTCCCCGACAAGTAGGTTTAAACGCTTTAGGCAAGTACCCCCCCCCCCCCCCCCCCTTTCAAGCCAGGCAGGCATCCAGGCAGGCTTTGACGGACGGAGTGCCTCTCCAGGTGAGAACATCTTATCGCCATCTGATCTTCACGCATCGAATCCAGCCGAGACATAAAATGCCTGAGATAGCCGCTAATAAACCACTGAAGCACACATGCCCTTCGCCGCGAGTAATCTCTCCCGGGAGTAATCTCTGTCGGTTGTAATCGCTCTCGCGCTATCGTTAATGATCGCGGTCGGCTCTGGCCACCTGGACGGGACGGGAACGTTAAAAAAAAAAAAAAAAAATGTTCTTTTCTTCCTGTATCGTTCTTATCTATTCTACACTTGGACGCCCTCTGAGAGAGAGAGAGAGAGAGAGAGAGAGAGAGAGAGATAATATGTATAACATGGTTGAAACTTTAGTTTTTTTTTTCAGACAAGATAAGAGGCCATAACAAATGGAAAATCTGATTCTCTAAAGTATGCTAAACTTCGAATATTTTCATTAATCTACTTATGAAAAACTTTATCAATTTTCTTTCCCACAAGTACATATCATCATCATCATCTCCTCCTACACCTATTGACGTAAAGGGCCTCGGTTATATTTAGCCAGTCGTTTCTATCTTGAGCTTTTTAAATCAATATTTCTCAATTCGTTCTACTTTACGTTGCATAGACCTCATCCATGTATGTCTGGGTCTTCCAACTCTTCTAGTGCCTTGCAGTGCCCAGTTGAAAGCTTGGTGAACTAATCTCTCCATCTACCCCTCATCATGATCTCTTCCACATTAGGGTTTAGTTAGCTAATACTACTACTACTACTACTACTACTACTACTACTACTACTACTACTACTACTAATAATAATAATAATAATAATAATAATAATAATAATAACAACTGAATTTCTTCATCGGTTATCACTTTATATTTATGTGGAACCTATTTCCTATTACTGCTATTATTTGCATAACTGGTATTGTAAGCCTGGGCCCTCCAACTCTTCTAGTGCCTTGTGGAGCCCAGCTGAACGTTTGGTGAACTAATCTCTCTTGGGGAGGGCGAAGAGCATGCCCAAACCATCTCCATCTACCCCTCACCATGATCTCATCCACATATGGCACAGTTAGTGTACATATAATTCATGTTATTTAAATAAGAAGATTTTGTAATATTTAGAAAATAGTAAATACTTCCTAATTTCAGATTGACTTTCACTTTGAATTACTTTCGTTTTCTTGAGTATTTTTTCAATAATTTTTTTTTATTATTTATTTTTATATTTTCTATAATTGTTACTGTATCGGGTTCGTTAACTATTAAAATACAAACACCTATAAGAGTATGGTGAGTGAGAATTTGCTATCAAAGTCATTGAGTCAGTAAACATATAAATGTAAGGTCTGATAAATTAACAATTTCACAATCTCCTCTATATGGTAAAGAGCAAGTGTCTATTCTATATATATATATATATATATACTATTCATATATATATATATATATATATACGTATATATACATATGTATATATATATATATATATATACAAATGTGTATACTGTATGTATACATACATATATATATATATATATATAAGTGTGTATATGTATATATAGATATAAATATATATTTATATATATGTATATATAAATATATATATATATATATATATATATAAATATATATATATTAATATATATACTGTATATATATATATATATATATATATTATGTCAAACTAAGTGGCATTGCCACACGTATGACTATTCGGTCTTTCAACCTCCCTCTGGTTAGGGGAGAGAGAATAGTCATACCCTGATGAGAGGGGTACCTCGAGAAGTACACTGGGAAACCATAATCTCCCACAAATAGCCCAAACTGCCGTGTTGTAGTTAGGAAACGGGGAGGGGGTAGGAAGGGTTGAATCTGTGTACGTGCGTGTGTGTGTGCATATCTAAATATATAGTCGTCAATTTTGACTGGTCGCATATACTAGTATTATATAGTCTTACTATTGATTGCCTCTTTCAAATTAGAATTAAAATAAGGAATCAAATTAGGATTAAAATAAGGAATCAAATTAAAAATTAAAATAAGGAATCAAATTAGGATTAAAATAAGGAATCAAATTAAAATTAAAATAAGGAATCAAATTAGGATTAAAATAAGGAATCAAATTAAAATTAAAATAAGGAATCAAATTAGGATTAAAATAAGGAATCAAATTAAAATTAAAATAAGGAATCAAATTAAAATTAAAATAAGGAATCAAATTAGGATTAAAATAAGGAATCAAATTAGATTTAAGATAAGGAATCAAATTAGAATTAAAATAAGGAATTGAATTAGACTTAAGATAAGGAATCAAATAAGACTTAAAATAAGGAATCAAATTAGACTTAAAATAAGGAATTAAATTAGACTTAAGATAAGGAATCAAATAAGACTTAAAATAAGGAATCAAATTAGACTTAAGATAAGGAATCAAATAGACTTAAGATAAGGAATCAAATTAGACTTAAAATAAGGAATTAAATTAGACTTAAGATAAGGAATCAAATAGACTTAAGATAAGGAATCAAATTAGACTTAAAATAAGGAATCAAATTAGACTTAAAATAAGGACTCAAATTAAACTTAAAATAAGGAGAATTTAAGTGTCAAAATCGTATGTAGATGGCGCTGACTTCCGTCAAATCTATAACTCTCTACTTTCTTCTCTATCCTTACCGTGCAATGTGCAATGTGAGGTTGCATATCAATACCTGGTTTATAAATCAAGATCTTTGCCGTTGATAACGAGAGAGAGAGAGAGAGAGAGAGAGAGAGAGAGAGAGAGAGAGGGGGGGGGCCTTCTCGCTAACGATATGAAGATTGAGTTTGAAAATTAGCATAATTTTATCAGTCACTTTTGCCATTTTTATTTGATGCTGATAAACGTGAGAGAGAGAGAGAGAGAGAGAGAAGAGAGAGAGAGAGAGAGAGAGTTCCTCGCTAACAATGTGAAAATTGACTTTAATTGTTGGCATAATTTTAGCTGTCATTTCTGCCATTTCTATTTGATGCTGATAAACATATGTGAGAGAGAGAGAGAGGGAGAGAGAGAGAGAGAGAAGAGAGAGAGAGAGAGAGAGAGAGTTTCTCGTTAACTATGTGAATATTGATTTTAATTTTTAACATAATTTTATCAGTCACTTCTGCCCTTTTTATTTAATGCTGATAAACATATGCCTCTGTGTGAGAGAGAGAGAGAGAGAGAGAGAGAGAGAGAGGGGGGGGGGGCTTCTCGCGCTAACGATATGAAGATTGAGTTTAAAAATTAGCTTAATTTTATCAGTCACATCTGCCATTTTTATTTGATGCTAATAAACACATGTCTGCGTGTGCATGTGTGTGTGTACGTGTGTGTGTGTGTGAGAGAGAGAGAGAGAGAGAGAGAGAGAGAGAGAGGGCCATCAAAATCTCTTACCCAAAAGACGACCATTAATTCAATCCAGTTAAACTGAAGGTGCCGATGTAGCCCCCTTCATTAGTGATGCATTTACATCGCAAGATAACGATCTAAGATTCTAAGGACTTCCCCCCGTGGAGAGCGAACACCAGGCTCCCCCTTCACCCCCCCACCCCAGCCCAGCCACCCCCACCCCCCAAACCCCCCCACACCCCCAGCATTGCCACCCCCAGGCCAAGCCACTAAACCCCCATCCCAGCCACCTTACCTTGTCTCGTTTTCTAACACCAGAACTTATAATTATTTTCATGAGTCTCTCGATGTATTATATCATTTGCTTTTTTATTCTTTCCACGTTCTGTTGCTTATTATTCCCTTTTCGTTATTCTTATTAATATTTCTTAGCTTAATTTTCTTAATAGATGGTTGAGTTATAAAGAATACGTGTGAAGGTTAGTTAATGTTAGTTAATGTTTTGGTTGGCATTTTGCTTTATTTTGATGTGGTAAGTTCTCATGATATATATATATATATATATATATAATATGTATATATATATATATGTGT
>NC_090766.1:2772541-2775041 GCF_036898095.1 Palaemon carinicauda | reverse complement strand
ATACACTCAAATATGAACCAAGCATGAAGTCTCTGTGACAACAATGTCCAAACTTAAGGCTGATTACGTGAATTGGACATTTAGCTTGACCGTGAACTTGACCTTTAACATTAACCTACCAAAATTTAATAATTTCCAGCTTTTGACATAACAGTTAATCCCTGCAAGTTTCATTACTCTACGAATGTAATTGTGGTGAGGAAGCTATTCGCAAACAAACAAACAAACACACAAACAGGGGATATATAACCTCGTTCCAACTTCGTTGGCGTAGGTAATAAATATGATAACCACTGAGTTCACTTTGTTCATTTTAAGAAAATCCATATAATAAATATGGAAATAAGTCTAGAAATTTTCCAATGTAACTTCATTACTCTACGATTAAAATTGTGGCGAGGAAGCTGTTCGCAAACAAACACATACAAAAGCACAAACTAGGGGTAAAACATAACCTCGTTCTAACTTCGTTGGCGGAGTTAACAAGGCAGATTGAATATCACTTCATCTTGCCTCGGTTTGCCCTATCCAGCAACCCTTACATAGAAGAAAGTAACTATAGTCAATTCTTTTTAGTAAGGCAGATTTGCACCGACTCGCAGGGGTGCCCTTTTCGCTCGAAAAAGTTTACTGATCGCTGATTGGTTGGACAAGATCATTCTAACCATTCAGATAACAGGAAACCTTTCCGAGCTAAAAGGGCACCCCTGCGAGTCGGTGCAATTGCGCCTCATTGAAAAAAAATAGTATAGATTAATGCAAGTCCCCATTCAGTATCCCTGATGGCCATTGCATGACTATGAACATGACAAAACTCTTAAGAACCTCAATGTCGACATGAGCTTCATGGATTGATGATAGGAAAGACATGTCTTATTATGTCTTAACTGATATTAGGATGGTCTGGCAGCGTGAAAATTATGTGTCGAGTTGTTAGTCATATCGACGGCCATTTAGGAGTGTCCATCAAATTGTATTGATACACAAACTCTCTCTCTCTCTCTCTCTCTCTCTCTCTCTCTCTCTCTCTCTCCTTGGATATCTAACGATCCCGCCTCCAATATCAACCCAAAAATGAATGATGATGAAACTTTAGAATAATATTCTCTCTCTCTCTCTCTCTCTCTCTCTCTCTCTCTCTCCTCGGATAGTTAACAATCCCGTCCCCAGAATCGACCTAAAATATTACTGAAACTTTAGAATAATAATCTCTCTCTCTCTCTCTCTCTCTCTCTCTCTCTCTCTCTCTCTCCTCGGATAGTTAACAATCCCGTCCCCAGAATCGACCTAAAATATTACTGAAACTTTAGAATAATAATCTCTCTCTCTCTCTCTCTCTCTCTCTCTCTCTCTCTCTCCTCGGATATTTAACAATCTAGTCCCTAGAATCGACCTAAAAAAGAATATTGCTAAAACTTTAGAATAATATTCTCTCTCTCTCTCTCTCTCTCTCTCTCTCTCTCTCTCTCTCTGATATTTTCCAATCCCGCCTCCAGTATCAACCTAAAAAAGAATATTGCTGAAACTTTAAAAGTAATATTTTCTCTCTCTCTCTCTCTCTCTCTCTCTCTCTCTCTCTCTGATATTTTCCAATCCCGCCTCCAATATCAACCCAAAAAAGAATGATGATGAAACTTTAGAATAATATTCTCTCTCTCTCTCTCTCTCTCTCTCTCTCTCTCTCTCTCTCTCTTTCCGGATATTTATTTTCCAATCCCGTCTCCAGAATCGACCTAAAAAATAATATGGCTGAAACTTTATATTGATATTCTCTCTCTCTCTCTCTCTCTCTCTCTCTCTCTCTCTCTCTCTCAGATATTTAACAATCCCGTCCCTAGAATCGACCTAAAAAAGAATATTGCTGAAACTTTAGAATAATATTCTCTCTCTCCCTCTCTCTCTCTCTCTCTCTCTCTCTCTCTCTCTCTGATATTTTCCAATCCCGCCTCCAGTATCAACCTAAAAAAGAATATTGCTGTAACTTTAGAATGATATTCTCTCTCTCTCTCTCTCTCTCTCTCTCTCTCTCTCTCTCTTACTGTTCTCCCCTGATGTTTATGCATCCAAATTATCAGGTTTTGTTGACATATGCTTATTTATTGAATTATATTTGTTTGATACTCTTTTAGCATATTAGTGTTTTGCTGGAAAGTATTTAATAATAATAACAATAATAATAATAATAATAATAATAATAATAATAATAATAATAAAACAAAAAAAGTAAAATACATAAAATATATAAGAAAAAAGGGCTATAGTCAAATGGTATTAAGTGCTTGACAACATTAAAACAAGAAAAACCACCAAAGATTAATGGCTTAAGCATTTTTCGCTTAAGAAGCCAATAAATATCTCAAAAGAATTATGATTCAAAAGAATTATAATGTTTACAAACATAGTCGACCTAGTACAAGGGCTGCCACTTCACATGCTATGAAAAAAAGGTGAATTTAAGTAAATAAATGACAGAAAACGATCTCTTGTAAGGTAAAATTAA
>NC_090766.1:2757541-2760041 GCF_036898095.1 Palaemon carinicauda | reverse complement strand
TTTTTTTTTTTTTTTTTTTTGTTAGTTACAATTGTGTTTTGAGGATACAAACAACGAAATTTTTGTCTTTAGTTTGATTAGTTACAATTGTGTTTTGAGGATCCAAACCAATTTTTTCTTTTTTTTTTCTTTTTTGGTTAGTTACAATTGTGTTTTGAGGATCCAAACAACATTTTTTTTTCTTTTTCTTTTTTTTTTTGGTTAGTTACAATTGTATTTTGAGGACCCAAACAACGATTTTTTTTTTTTTGGTTATTTACAATTGTGTTTTGAGGATCCAAACAGATCCAAAGTTTCTATTAATATGTAAGGTTAATCTGAGTTAATTCTCCTTGTCCTTAAAAATCTTTATTATTATAAAAAACATCGATCAATGGAAGATTATAGTCCTTTACTATTAAAATTATTAGAATGATTATTATCATTAAAATTATAAAAACATCATTGTTAAAAGTACTGTTATTGTTAAAATTATTAAAATTATCAAAATTATTTAAATTATTAAAATTATTAAAATTATTAAAATTATCAAAATTATCAAAATTATTAAAATTATTGAAATTATTAAAATTATTAAGATAATTTGAATGATTAAAGTAATTGAAATTATTATAATTAGAATTATTAATATTTTTATGATTATTTGAATTATCCTAATTTTTATTATCATAAAAATTATCATTAATATTAAATGTTTTATTATTGTTAAAAGTTTATCATTGTTAAAATTATTGAAATTATTATCATTATTAAAATTATCAAAGGCATTAAAGTTATTAAGATTGTTATCATTAAAATTATCAAGATTTGCAATAAACGTGCGAAAGCTCCTGTTATTTCTAAATTTACAAACGCATATAATTGTGGATTTTGATACCCAAAATATTAATAATAATAATAATAATATTAATAATAATAATAATAATAATAATAATAATGATAGTAATAATAATAATAATAATAATAATAGTAACAATAATAAAAATAATAATGATAGTAACAATATTGATAATAATAATAATAATAATAATAATAATAATAATGATAGTAACAATAATAATAATGATAATAATAATAATAATAATGACAACAACAACAACAACAACAACAATAATAATAATAATAATAATAATAATAATAATAATAATAATAATGACAACAACAACAACAACAACAACAACAACAATAATAATAATAATAATAATAATAATATATTTATAAGGATATTAAAAAAAGTCCTAGTCTGGTATCCCCAGGTACTTACAAGTGGTCCCTCCGGATGTGTCCTTTGGAACTCCATACCCAAACGGATCTTGGTCTGGAATGATCCGAATGCTTTTGGATAAAGTAAGTAAATAAAAGCTGGTTTACTTAGGTATTCCAACATCAAAACCACAGCGTATATTCATTTTTTTTAATGAGGCGTATTCTGCTGACTAGGAGGGGTGGCCTTTTAGCGCTGAAAAGTTTCCTAATAACTGATTTATTAAAATTATTTTGCTCAACAAATTAACTATACTCAATTTTTTTTAATGAGGCGTATTCTACTAACTAGTAGACGTGTCCTTTTAGCTCTGAAAAGTTTCTTAATCGCTGATATGTTAGAATTTTTATTGTTCAACCTAGCTATACTCAATTTTTTCAATGAGGCGTATTCTAATGACTACCAGGGGTGCCCTTTTAGCTCTGAAAAGTTTAATAATCGCTGATTTGTTAGAATTTTTTTGCTCAACAAATTTGCTATACTCAATTTTTTTTAATGAGGCGTATTCTACTGACTAGCAGGGATGCCCTTTTAGCTCTGAAAAGTTTCCTAATCACTGATTTGTTAGAATGATTTTGCTCAACCTATTAGCTATACTCAACTTTTTTTAATGAGGCGTATTCTACTAACTAGCAGGGGTGCCCTTTTAGCGCTGAAAAGTTTCTTAATCGCTGATTTGTTAGAATTATTTTGTTCAACCAATTAGCAATACTCAATTTTTTTTAATGAGGCGTATTCTACTGACTAGCAGGGATGCCCTTTTAGCTCTGAAAAGTTTCCTAATCGCTGATTAATTAGAATTATTTTGCTCAGCCAATTAGCTATACTAAATTTTTTTTGATGAGGCGTATTCTACTGTCTAGCAGGGGTGCCCTTTTAGCTCTGAAAAGTTTCCTAATTGCTGATTTGTTAGATTTTTTTTGTTCAACCTAGCTATACTCATTTTTTTTTTAATGAGGCGTATTCTACTGACTAGGAGGGGTGCCCTTTTAGCGCTGAAAAGTTTCCTGATAGGCGACTGGTTGGACAAAATAATTCTAACCAATCCGCGATTAGGAAACTTTTCAGAGCTAAAAGGGCACTCCTGCGAATCATTGCATATACGCCTCATTGAAAAAAATTAGTATAGTATGACCAACACGTTAAACTAAAAGCCCAAGTAGTTGGCTCTACAGCAATGAAATGTTCAGCAGCTAAATACCTGAACAGCCTTGCGATAATAATATACAATAATTG
>NC_090766.1:2742541-2750041 GCF_036898095.1 Palaemon carinicauda | reverse complement strand
AAAGGATACTAGTAGTAGTAGTAGTAGTAGTAGAAGAGTCATAAGAAACTACACAATGGACTTACGCTAAAGTAGTAGTAGTAGTAGTAGTAGTAACAGTAGCAGCAAGGATGCTAGAAGTAGTAGCAGTAGTAGTAGTAGAAGTAGTTGTAGTATAGTCATAACAAACTACTCACTGGTGTTTAGCTCAAGAAGTAGTAGTAGTAACAGTAGGAGCAAGGATGCTAGTAATGGTGGTGGTAGTAGTAGTAATAGTAGTAATAGTAGAGTCATAAGATACTACTCAATGGAATTATGCTGAAGTAGTAGTAGTAGTAGTAACAGTAGCAGCAAGGCTGCTAGTAGTAGTAGTAGTACTAGTAGTAGTAGTAGTAGTAGTAGAGTCATAAGAAACTACTCAATGTCATTAATCAGACAACTATCCTGAATTGGTAGAAGTGGTAGCACTATTGAGGCTAATAGTAGTAATAGTAGTATACATAGTAGCAAGTCTACAATAATTTAACTACCTTTCAATAGGGATAGCAATGGGTCTTGTAGTAGAATAAAGTAAAAATTTTACTTACTTAAACAAGTTTAAAATAAGCACTAGCAACTAGTATTAGTCTATCAAAAAAAAAAAAAAAAAACTGTACCACCTTGTCATAATGTCTTCATAAAACCTGAAATCTCTATAACTTACTTATCCAAGTCTCCCGTTACCAACATTTCCCAGGGTCATTCGGATTATGGAAGCTGGCCTCTACGATTACTGGATGCGAAATGGGGTGGGAAACTTCACGGCCTGTCTTAACCCCCCTACGAAGGTTCCTTCGCAGGACCCATTAGGATTCTCCAGTATTTGGGTAAGATTTAGGGTGAAGGTTTACTTTGGATAGGAGTCAAAGGTTGCTTGAGATATGGTAAAGATTTGGATGGAGGTTCATTTGAGATATGTTTGAAGGATAGGACCAGAGGTTGTTTTAAGTGTGGTTTACCTAAGATATGTTTGACGGTTTCCCTCTGTTAGATGTCAGGTGCTGCTTAAGATGTGGTTTACCTAAGATATATTTGAAGGTTTCCCTCAGTTAAGGGTCAATTCCTGCATAAGATGTGGTTTACCCAAGATATGTTTGAAGGTTTCCCTCTGTTAGGTGTCAGGTCGTGCCTAAGATGTGGTTTACCTAAGATACATTTGAAGGTTTCCCTCTGTTAGGTGTCAGGTGCTGCCTAAGATGTGGCTTTCCTAAGATATGTTTGAGGGTTTCCCTCTGTTAGGTGTCAGGTCGTGCCTAAGATGTGGCTTACCTAAGATATGTTTGAAGGTTTCCCTCTGTTAGGTGTCAGGTCGTGCCTAAGATGTGGCTTACCTAAGATATGTTTGAAGGTTTCCCTCTGTTAGGTGTCAGTTCGTGCCTGAGATGTGGCTTACCTAAGATATGTTTGAAGGTTTCCCTTTGTTAAGGGCCAAGTCCTGCCTGAGATGTGGCTTACCTAAGATATGTTAAAAGGTTTCCCTCTGTTAGGTGCCAGGTCCTGCCTAAAATGTGTTTTACCTAAGATATGTTTGAAGGTTTCCTTCTGATAGGTGTCAGGTGCTGCCTAAGATGTTGTTTACCTAAGATATGTTTGAGGGTTTCCCTCTGTTAGGTGTCAGGTGCTGCCTAAGATGTGGTTTACCTAAGATACGTTTGAAGGTTGCCTCTGATAGGATCAGAAGCTACCTTAGATGAGGTTCACCTAAGATATATTTGAAGGCTTCCTTCTGATAGGGCCATAGGCTGACTTAGATAAGGCTAGAGACTTGCCAACGGGGATGATCGAAGATTAGCTTAGTTTTTGTATAAAAATGGTCGAAGTTTAGTTAAGAGAAGGAATAAAGCATTTTCGTTATAAAGATCAAAGCTTGCCGGAGTTAGATATCAAAGTTTTCCAAAAAGTAGAGGTTGAATACTACTTATGACAGACAAAGGTCAAAATATACTTTTAGTTTGATATCTACTTAAAGATCAACTTTTGTTTAAAATTGCAGGTAGGCCTCTTTGTTGATTAATTTAACTTAGCCAGGGCAACATTCCTTTATCTTGTGGTTTTTCTTTAGATTTTATGTAGTTATTTGTGTTGAAATTTAAAACAACAAATGACCTAGTATCATGGAATAAATTTTACATTGGGGATACATTAGAGAAGTATGTGTGGGTTATCATGTTGGTTATATTTGAAATTTTCAAAATTTCACATGAAAATTTCATAAAATGGGATTTCAGAAGTCAATCACTTTCTTGTGAATTCTATTTGGAACTATTATCATGTTTGTTATATTTGAAATCTTGAAAATTTCATATAAAAAATTGAGAAAACCTGTATTCATGCATTATTCACTTTCTTGTTGTTGTTACTTTGTCCAAAATTCCTAAAACTTGAATAATATATTTTGATAATTAGAAGAGGATAGTACCAGATTACTTCAATATTCTAGCATCTCAATAAATCCTCAGGAGTGAAGGCGCTACCCTCATACCCTTCATATTGTACCCAGAAAACGTATCTTTGTATTTCAAACTCCTTTCCATTTTCTTCCAGGGACTGGCCGTCATCTGGGCAGCTGGTATGTCAGTAGCCGCCGTTTGCTTGGTCCTGGAATTGATTTATTATTATTTGATTAGACAGCAAGATTCACCGGAGTATATGGAGCCCAAAGTTGAAATGATGAATTAAATTCTGACTTATTAAGTCAGAATTAAGAAGGAAGAGAGCAAGAGGGAGGCAGGGAATGAGATGGAGAGTTATGGCGAAGGATGATGTGAGGGAAGAGGATTGGTGGAAGAGGGGGTGCCTTTGATAGAAGGCATTGGAGAGGGTACATCGGGCATCCGACCCCTTAATGTGGGGAAATTATTATTATTATTATTATTATTATTATTATTATTATTATTATCATCCTTATTATTATTATTATTATTATTATTATTATTATTATTATTTATTTTTATCATTATCATTATTATTATTATTAACTAAACAACCCTAGTTGGAAAAGCAGGATGCTATAATCCCACGGGCTCCAACATAAAAAATAGCCCAGTGAGGAAAGGACTACAAGAAAAGTAATAATCAATGGAAATAAAATATCTGAAGAACAGTAACACCATTAAAAAAAATCTCTCATATATAAACTATAAAAACTTCCAAAAAACATGAGGAAAGAGAAATAAGATAGAACGGTGTGCCCGAGTGTACCCTCAAGCATCTCCCCCTAACAGGTTCCTCCAAACCACCCTTCACTCCCTCCTCACCATCCATTCTCAACACATGTCCACACCATCTCAGTCGCGACACTCTCCATCACCTCTGTAATCTTCACTACGCCTGCCATTCTTCTTATTTCATCGTTTTCCAATCTTTCAAGAAGCGATATTGTTCGCTTGCACAGAGAAGCGGAGATAATACATTAACTCGCACAAACTAGGTGATGACGTTCAAAGAAGATTAAGAAGGAAAAATAAAGTAGACATTTTGTTTTCCCTCTCGGCATCTTGATATCAAATTTTTGTATCTAGCACATTCGTGATTGAGTAACATAAACGACATACTAATCTTGCAACGACATAAAGCATTACCTTTGCCATACTTATTTTGCACTAATTTAGAAAGAAGGGGCTTCCTTTTCTAAAGTTTGTGAGGACCATGTGGTGAAGGATACTGGAAATAGTGTCCAAAATATTGTATACACTCTTTGACTTTGAATAGCTAATAAACTTTTTTTCTATTTCAGATTTGATTTTGGAGTAAGAATGACAGATACTAAGTTCGAGCAAAAAAATTTGTTCTGAAAACATTCTGGAAATGGGAAAATAAAGCTGAAGTGCAAAGACGATTTATGAGTGAGTTCCACAGAGATGCCCCAACACAAATCACCATTTCACGAATCGTAGATAACTTAGAGAATCACGGGACCATCCAGTGCATGAGAAAAGGACATTCAGGACGAAAAAGAACATCCGCAAGCCAACTAAAGAGCAGATGTTATTGCTAATGTTCAAAATTCCCCACGAAAATCTGTTCGTCAACTCTCACGTGAACAGGCATCCCAAAATCGAAGCGTCCATCGCATTTTGAAATGTGCTTGCAGAAAACCTAAAACAATTGACGAACTTAGCGAGGCAATTGAAGAAGAGTGTGCTCAGATACCAATAGAAATGCTACTAACAGTTTGTAGTTCCATATTTTCATGATGCGAAAAGTGTATCAAGCAGAACGGCAACCTGTTTGGACATTTTATGTGAGCTGATCTTTTTTTTTTTTTTTTTGAACCTCAAATTTCCCCATGTATCCTCACTTTTTCACTGTGAACTCTCAGAATCTTTAAATGTGCAGTGTTTCTCTCCTGTGAATCTGTTTTCCACTATAATATCAATAATTGAACAAGTTGTAACAATCCAAAGAGTGTATACATTATTTTGGGACACCTTATAGATAAATAACTATACCAGAAATAAATATCAAAGGAAAACGTTGAAAGCATCTTCCAAAGGTTGTAAGAATCAACAAAAATATATATATATTTTTCTTTTATTTCATATGCTATTACACCCAAAACAAAATCTTACAATTTCATGTCTGTGGTTATTCAATTGGTTTATTTCTCTTCATGTTACGAAAGAGACAAATGCATAAATTCCTTTTTTTCATGAATCATCTTGATCTAAGCCAGGTCTTGATAATAGCTATTTCACCATTCTTGAAGGAGGGATAGTTTTCTAAAAGCCACATTCCTTCATGTAGACGTCCACCTGTTCCTCCTTCATCTGAAAGAAAATCCTTATACAGTAATACCTCAGGATACGAAAGTTTCAGTATACGAAAAATATGAAGATTTTTTTTTTTTTTCGCCTCATATTAAGTAAAAATACTCAGGACACGAAAAGAAATTCACGCGGTTAGCTTAGGTATACTGAATGACTCAAATGCATTTGGCTCTATTTCATTGTAGAAAAAATAATTTTATAAAAGCCACTCCGGGACGAATTAATATTTTTCGCCTCATATTAAGAAAAAATACTCAGGACACGAAAAGAGATTCACGCGGTTAGCTTAGGCATATTGAATGACTCAAATGCATTTAGCTCTATTTCATTGTAGAAAAAAATCCTTTAACAAAAGCCAATCCAGGACGAATTAATTTTATATCCTGAAGTATTACTGGTTGAATTTTGCAATTACCATTTGAAGGTAGGCCTACTTTCCTATTGCATCGATAATTACTTTGTAATGTGACATTCTTGTTACGAAATTCAAAATATTTCTCGATGTCTCTTGAATTTCTGCTATAATGATGTACAATAGATATTAGGAGTGGCAAAAAGAAAAAGTTTCAATTTGAAAAAAATGGTGCAATCGAATTCAGTTGAAGTGAGAGAGAGAGGAGAGAGAGGAGAGAGAGAGAGAGGAGGGGGAGAGAGAGAGAGAGAGAGGAGAGAGAGAGAGAGTGTGAGAAGAGAGAGAGAGAGAGAAGAGAATCGATAGACTATTATTAGGTTTGATAGGAGTAAGTGTTGAAATTAACAGAAGTTAAAATAGAATGAGAGAGAGAGAGAGAGAGAGAGAGAGAGAGAGAGAGAGAGAGAGAGAGAGAGAGAGAGAGAGAGATACAATAATATTAGATTTAAAATTCAGAGCATCTTAAGGCTAGAGAAAGAGATAATAAATTTAGGTTTAACAGAGGAAGTAGTGCTGAACAGAGAGAGAGAGGAGAGAGAGAGAGAGAGGGAGAGAGAGAGAGAGAGGGAGAGAGAGAGAGAGAGAGAGGTACAATCATTTTAGCTTTAAATCCAGGGCTATTTAAGTCTGGAGAGAGAGATAATGATATTAGGTTTAATAGAGAGAGAGAGAGAGAGAGAGAGAGAGAGAGGAGAGAGGAGAGAGAGGAGAGAGAGAGAGGAGAGAGAGGAGAGAGAGAGAGATAAAATAATATTTAAAAATCTAAAGCCATTCAATGTCTAAATAGGTAATATCAGGTTTTAACGGAGAAGTGGTGCAATAGAGAGAGAGAGAGAGAGGAGAGAGAGGAAGAGAGAGAGAGAGAGGAGAGAGAGAGATAGAGAGAGAGAGAGAGAGAGAGAGAGTTAGTTACAATATTATTAGGTTTAACAAAGGAGAGAGAGAGAGAGAGAGAGAGAGAGAGAGAGGAGAGAGAGAGAGAGAGGAGAGCGCGCGACAATATTCTTAGTTTTAACAAAGGAGAGAGAGAGAGAGTTATAATATTATTAGGTTTAACAAAGGAGGGAGAGAGAGAGAGAGAAAGAGAGGGAGAGATACAATATTATTAGGTTTAACGGCGAAGATTGATGCAAGAGAGCAAGAGAGAGAGAGAGAGAGAATATTCTTAGTTTTAACAAAGGAGAGAGAGAGAGTTACAATATTATTAGGTTTAACAAAGGAGAGAGAGAGAGAGAGAGAGAGAGAGGAGAGAGAGAGAGAGAGAGAGGAGAGAGAGAGAGAGAGGAGAGAGAAAGAGAGGGAGAGATACAATATTATTAGGTTTAACAGCGAAGACTGATGCAAGAGAGAGAGAGAGAGAGAGAGAGAGAGAGAGAGAGAGCGACAATATTCTTAGTTTTAACAAAGGAGAGAGAGAGAGAGTTACAATATTATTAGGTTTAACAAAGGAGGAGAGAGAGAGAGAGAGAGAGAGAGGGAGAGGAGAGAGAGAGGAGAGGAGAGGAGAGAGAGAGAGAGAGAGAGAGGAGAGAGAGATATTCTTAGTTTTAACAAAGGAGGAGAGAGAGAGTTACAATATTATTAGGTTTAACAAAGGAGAGAGAGAGAGAGAGAGAGAGAGAGAGAGAGAGAGAGAGAGAGAGAGAGAGAGAGAGAGAGAGAGAAAGAGAGGAGAGATACAATATTATTAGGTTTAACAGCGAAGACTGATGCAAGAGAGAGAGAGAGAGAGAGAGAGAGAGAGAGAGAGAGAGAGAGAGAGAGAGAGAGAGAGAGAGAGCGACAATATTCTTAGTTTTAACAAGGAAGAGAGAGAGAGAGTTACAATATTATTAGGTTTAACAAAGGAGAGAGAGAGAGAGAGAGAGAGAGAGAGAGAGAGAGAGAGAGAGAGAGAGAGAGAGAGAGAGAGAAAGAGAGGAGAGATACAATATTATTAGGTTTAACAGCGAAGACTGATGCAAGAGAGAGAGAGAGAGAGAGAGAGAGAGAGAGAGAGAGAGAGAGAGAGTTACAATATTATTAGGTTTAACAAAAGAGAGAGAGAGAGAGAGAGAGAGAGAGTTACAATATTATTAGGTTTAACAAAGGAGAGAGAGAGAGAGAGAGAGAGAGAGAGAGAGAGGAGAGAAGAGGGAGAGAGAGAGAGAGAGAGAGAGAGGGGTAAGCTGGATACATACAATGGAAAAGTTTTCCAACATGTTCTCCACATGGTCCTTAATCAACGCGTAACCTTATCATTGCCTGTCTTGTATTCAGTCAGATGTTCATCTCCGCAGTATTTACTGCAAACTGCGCTGG